>NC_060187.1:36539215-36826715 GCF_021184085.1 Oncorhynchus gorbuscha
GATTGACGACCTGGGAGACACTGAACGGACCAATGAACCGCGGAGTCAACTTACGAGAAGCTGTCGTAAGAGGAAGGTTGCGAGTGGAAAGCCACACTCTCTGGCCGCAACAATACCTTGGACTCTTAATCCTGCGTTTATTGGCGGCTCTCACAGTCTGTGCCCTGTAGCGGCAAAGTGCAGACCTCACCCTCCTCCAGGTGCGCTCACAACGTTGGACAAACGCTTGAGCGGAGGGAACGCTGGACTCGGCAAGCTGGGATGAGAACAGAGGAGGCTGGTAACCCAGACTACTCTGAAACGGAGATAACCCGGTAGCAGACGAAGGAAGCGAGTTGTGAGCGTATTCTGCCCAGGGGAGCTGTTCTGCCCAAGACGCAGGGTTTCTGAAAGAAAGGCTGCGTAGTATGCGACCAATCGTCTGATTGGCCCTCTCTGCTTGACCGTTAGACTGGGGATGAAACCCGGAAGAGAGACTGACGGACGCACCAATCAAACGACAGAACTCCCTCCAAAACTGTGACGTGAATTGCGGACCTCTGTCTGAAACGGCGTCTAACGGGAGGCCGTGAATTCTGAACACATTCTCGATAATGATTTGTGCCGTCTCCTTAGCGGACGGAAGTTTAGCGAGGGGAATGAAATGTGCCGCCTTAGAGAACCTATCGACAACCGTAAGAATCACAGTCTTCCCCGCAGACACAGGCAGACCGGTAATGAAGTCTAGGGCGATGTGAGACCATGGTCGAGAAGGAATGGGGAGCGGTCTGAGACGACCGGCAGGAGGAGAGTTACCCGACTTAGTCTGCGCGCAATCCGAACAAGCAGCCACGAAACGGCGCGTGTCACGCTCCTGAGTCGGCCACCAAAAGCGCTGGCGAATAGACGCAAGAGTGCCTCGAACACCGGGATGACCAGCTAACTTGGCAGAGTGAGCCCACTGAAGAGCAGCCAGACGAGTGGAAACAGGAACGAAAAGGAGGTTACTAGGACAAGCGCGCGGCGACGCAGTGTGCGTGAGTGCTTGCTTAACCTGTCTTTCAATTCCCAGACTGTCAACCCGACAACACGCCCATAAGGAAGAATCCCCTCGGGATCAGTAGAAGCCACAGAAGAACTAAACAGACGGGATAAGGCATCAGGCTTGGTGTTCTTGCTACCCGGACGTTAAGAAATCACAAACTCGAAACGAGCGAAAAACAACGCCCAACGAGCTTGACGGGCATTAAGTCGTTTGGCAGAACGGATGTACTCAAGGTTCTTATGGTCTGTCCAAACGACAAAAGGAACGGTCGCCCCTCCAACCACTGTCGCCATTCGCCTAGGGCTAAGCGGATGGCGAGCAGTTCACGGTTACCCACATCATAGTTGCGCTCAGATGGCGACAGGCGATGAGAAAAATAAGCGCAAGGATGAACCTTATCGTCAGACTGGAAGCGCTGGGATAGAATGGCTCCCACGCCTACCTCTGAAGCGTCAACCTCGACAATGAATTGTCTAGTGACGTCAGGAGTAACGAGGATAGGAGCGGACGTAAAACGTTCTTTTAGAAGATCAAAAGCTCCCTGGGCGGAACCGGACCACTTAAAACACGTCTTGACAGAAGTAAGAGCTGTGAGAGGGGCAGCAACTTGACCGAAATTACGAATGAAACGCCGATAGAAATTAGCGAAACCTAAAAAGCGCTGCAACTCGACACGTGACCTTGGAACGGGCCAATCACTGACAGCTTGGACCTTAGCGGAATCCATCTGAATGCCTTCAGCGGAAATAACGGAACCGAGAAAAGTAACGGAGGAGACATGAAAAGAGCACTTCTCAGCCTTTACGTAGAGACAATTCTCTAAAAGGCGCTGTAGGACACGTCGAACGTGCTGAACATGAATCTCGAGTGACGGTGAAAAAATCAGGATATCGTCAAGATAGACAAAAACAAAGATGTTCAGCATGTCTCTCAGAACATCATTAACTAATGCCTGAAAAACAGCTGGCGCATTGGCGAGACCAAACGGCAGAACCCGGTACTCAAAATGCCCTAACGGAGTGTTAAACGCCGTTTTCCACTCGTCCCCCTCTCTGATGCGCACGAGATGGTAAGCGTTACGAAGGTCCAACTTAGTAAAGCACCTGGCTCCCTGCAGAATCTCGAAGGCTGATGACATAAGGGGAAGCGGATAACGATTCTTAACCGTTATGTCATTCAGCCCTCGATAATCCACGCAGGGGCGCAGAGTACCGTCCTTCTTCTTAACAAAAAGAACCCCGCCCCGGCCGGAGAGGAAGAAGGCACTATGGTACCGGCGTCAAGAGACACAGATAAATAATCCTCGAGTGCCTTACGTTCGGGAGCCGACAGAGAGTATAGTCTACCCCGAGGAGGAGTGGTCCCCGGAAGGAGATCAATACTACAATCATACGACCGGTGAGGAGGAAGGGAGTTGGCTCGGGACCGACTGAAGACCGTGCGCAGATCATGATATTCCTCCGGCACTCCTGTCAAATCGCCAGGTTCCTCCTGAGAAGTGGGGACAGAAGAAATGGGAGGGATGGCAGACATTAAGCACTTCACATGACAAGATACGTTCCAGGATAGGATAGAATTACAAGACCAATTAATAGAAGGATTATGACATACTAGCCAGGGATGACCCAAAACAACAGGTGTGAAAGGTGAACGAAAAATCAAAAAAGAAATAGTCTCACTGTGGTTACCAGATACTGTGAGAGTTAAAGGTAGTGTCTCAAATCTGATACTGGGAAGATGACTACCGTCTAAGGCAAACATGGGCGTAGGCTTGTCTAACTGTCTGAAAGGAATGTTATGTTTCCGAACCCATGCTTCGTCCATGAAACAACCCTCAGCCCCAGAGTCAATCAAGGCACTGCATGTAGCACCCGAACCGGTCCAGCGTAGATGGACCGACATAGTAGTACAGGATCTAGATGAAGAGACCTGAGTAGTAGCGCTCACCAGTAGCCCTCCGCTTACTGATGGGCTCTGGCCTCTTACTGGACATGAATTAACAAAATGTCCATCAAATCCGCAATAGAGGCACAGGCGGTTGGTGATCCTCCGTTCCCTCTCCTTAGTCGAGATGCGAATCCCTCCCAGCTGCATGGGCTCAGTCTCAGAGCCAGAGGAGGGAGATGGTTGCGATGCGGAGCAGGGAAACACCGTAGATGCGAGCTCTCTTCCACGAGCCTGGTGACGAAGATCTACCCGTCGTTCTATGCGGATGGCGAGAGCAATCAAAGAGTCCACACTGGAAGGAACCTCCCGAGAGAGAATCTCATCTTTGACCACTGTGTGGAGTCCCTCCAGAAAACAAGCGAGCAGCGCCGGCTCGTTCCAGTCACTAGAGGCAGCAAGAGTACGAAACTCTATAGAGTAATCCGTTATGGATCGATCACCTTGGCAAAGGGAAGCCAGGGCCCTAGAAGCCTCCCCACCAACAACTGAACGGTCAAAAACCCGAATCATCTCCTCTTTAAAGTTCTGGTAATTGTTAGAACAATCAGCCCTTGCCTCCCAGATAGCTGTGCCCCACTCTCGGGCCCGGCCAGTAAGGAGTGAAATGACGTAAGCAACCCGAGCTCTCTCACTAGAGTATGTGTTGGGTTGGAGAGAGAACACAATATCACACTGGGTGAGAAAGGAGCGGCACTCCGTGGGCTGCCCGGAGTAGCAAGGTGGGTTATTAACCCTAGGTTCCGGAGGCTCGGCAGGCCAGGAAGTAACAGGTGGCACGAGACGAAGACTCTGGAACTGTCCAGAGAGGTCGGAAACCTGAGCGGCCAGGTTCTCCACGGCATGGCGAGCAGCAGACAATTCCTGCTCGTGTCTGCCGAGCATGGCTCCTTGGATCTTGACGGCAGTGTTACGAGCCTCTGTAGTCGCTGGGTCCATTCCTTGGTCGGATCCTTCTGTTATGCAGGTGAATGAGGACCCAAAAGCGACTTGGCGAAAACAGAGTTTTTAATCCAGTAAGAAACTTTACAAAACAAAAAGCATAATACTACTCGTAAAGACAAGAACAGACTGGAGACTTGATCGAGAACTGCAGGTTGCCTCGGGAAGGCACTTGAACCTAGCAGACTCAGACACCTGCTCACCACGCAGCATCTGAGGGAAACACGACACGACAGGGCAAAACATAGACACAGCACGGTGAATTATAGATGAGGATCCGACGGGGCAGGAACGGAAAACAAGGAGAGAAATAGGGACTCTAATCAGGGAAAAGGATCGGGAACAGGTGTGGGAAGACTAAATGATTGATTAGGGGAATAGGAACAGCTGGGAGCAGGAACGGAACGATAGAGAGAAGAGAGAGCGAGAGAGTGAGAGAGGGAGGAGGAGAGAGAGGGATAGAAAGAGGGAAAGAACCTAATAAGACCAGCAGAGGGAAACGAATAGAAGGGGAAGCACAGGGACAAGACATGATAATTAATGACAAAACATGACAACATTAAAGCTACACTTGTTATGGATCCAGCCAACATGTCAGATTTCAAAAAGGCTTTTCGGTGTAAGCAAATGATGCTATTATCTGAGGATAGCACCTCTGTAAACAAAGAGAGAGAAGCATATTTCAACCCTGCAGGCGCGACACAAAACGCAGAAATAAAAATATAATTCATGCCTTACCTTTTACGAGCTTCTTTTGTTGGCACTCCAATATGTCCCATAAACATCACAAATGGTCCTTTTGTTCGATTTATTCAGTCTATATATATCCAAAATGCCCATTTATTTGACGCATTTGATCCAGAAAAACACAGGTTCCAACTTGCGCAACGTGACTCCAAAATATCTCAAAAGTTACCTGTGAACTTTGCCAAAACATTTCAAACTACTTTTGTAATACAACTTTAGGTATTTTTTTTTAACGTAAATCGATAAAATTGAAGACTGGATGATCTGTGTTCAATACAGGAGGAAAACAAACTGTAGCTAGCTTTCTGGTCATGCACCTCTAACTAACAGTACACTTGAAGTGACCCTCGTTCTGAACAGGGCTACTTCTTCATTACACAAAGGAAAAACCTCAACCAATTTCTAAAGACTGGTGACATCCAGTGGAATTGGTAAGAACTGCAAAGAAGGTCCCTTTGAAATCTGGATTCCCAATGAAAACCCATTGAAAAGAGAGTGACCTAAAAAAAAAATCTGAATGTTTTTTCCTCAGGGTTTCGCATGCTAAATAAATTCTGTTATACTTACAGACATGATTCAAACAGTTTTAGAAACTTCAGAGTGTTTTCTATCCAAATCTACTAATATGCACATCTTATCTTCTGGGGATGAGTAGCAGGCAGTTGAATTTGGGCATGCATTTCATCCGGACATGAAAATACTGCCCCCTGTCACCAAGAAGTTAAGGATTTTTTGACTAAGGAATTTAACAGAAGAAATAGAATAACATTTCCTATGTCTGTTGAAGTGGATCTCAGTGATGTGCTAAAGTGTTATTTTGGCGTCACATTTTTAAATGAACCAGATGAAACCTTAACAAAATTAGCTGTGGTTCAAAGATAAATAAACGTAATCTAGGCTTCATTTGTTATTTTGACTAATGTAGACTTTATTATTCCACAAGAGTAATTTGCTGTGCAACATGTTGGCATAGTGTAGGTTACTTACTGCAACACAGAATGTACTGTATGAGTAAATGTACAATAATTGTGTTTTCTTAGCCTTTGTAAATCAGTCATGTCCTATGTACCTCTTATTTAGGCTGCACAAATGATTTATTTATTCAACATCTCTATCCTAAATAATTATCAACTGGGTGGCTCGAACCCTGAATGCTGATTTGGTTGAAAGCCGTGGTATACCACAGGTATTACAAAACAATTATTTTTACTCATCCAATTATGTTGGTAACCATTTTATAACCCATTTTCACCTACCTCATCCCCATACTGTTTTTATACTGTTTTTTATTTATTTACTTTTCTGCTCTTTTGCACACCAATATCTCTACCTGTACATGACCATCTGATCATTTATCACTCCAGTGTTAATCTGCAAAATTGTATTATTCGCCTACCTCCTCATGCCTTTTGCACACATTGTATATAGACTGCCCATTTTTTTTCCTACTGTGTTATTGACTTGTTAATTGTTTA
This sequence comes from Oncorhynchus gorbuscha, assembly GCF_021184085.1. NCBI lineage: Eukaryota > Metazoa > Chordata > Actinopteri > Salmoniformes > Salmonidae > Oncorhynchus > Oncorhynchus gorbuscha. The sequence continues at coordinate 36,545,348 of NC_060187.1, forward strand.
CTCCATGTGTAACTCTGTGTTGTCTGTTCACACTGCTATGCTTTATTTTGGCCAGGTCGCAGTTGCAAATGAGAACTTGTTCTCAACTAGCCTACCTGGTTAAATAAAGGTGAAATAAAAAAAAAATTTTTAAAAAATAATAACAATAAGGCACCTCAGGGGTTTACTGGCCATCTATCACACCCCATCGGTCCTTATTGATTCAATATAAACTTGACACATTGGTGTCCATTTAGTTGTTTTTCTAGTTTTTAGATTCAGTTAACCATTTCTGGCACAGCTATAGTAACAGCTACAATGTGATTTTCTCAGTGTATTAATTAATATATTTCACAACAATAACTGCTGCCTTGTTTGTGATTTTGCCTGCAGACAGAGAAACACCCCCGTATCTCACTTGCTGAAGCCCAGTGGGACCATGTGGGTTCTGGACAAGATCCGTGGGTCGGTAGAAACCACTGTACTCCGGAGAGGGGAGAATGGAGACAAGGAGGGCAATACTCCAGCCTACAGCAATGTTCTCACCCCTGATAAGATCCCTGACTTCTTTATTCCCCCCAAGCTGGTCTCCTGCCCCCCAGAGCCTGAGACCCTGGACGTCGTCAAGCCCAAGGAGGGCCTTTGGCTCTCGGCCTCTGAGCAGACCATTGGCAGTAAGAAAATCAGCAGTCCTCAAAGTCCTCGTCTGGTCGTCAAGCTGGCTGGGGACACCAAGAACCTGCTGAGGGCAGCAAACCGTCACATCATCCAGATAGAGAGCGCTGATGATGTGGTGGCAGGGGACACCAATGCTGACCCTCAGTCTCAGACTGCAATGTCACTGCCCTACGTCCCCAAGACCCAGACCTCCTATGGTTTTGCCACTCTGATGGAGAGCCCCCACACCCGCCGCAAGGAGTCCCTTTTCCACTGTGACCAGACCAGCCCCCTGACCTCCCCCAACTGCCAGCGGAAGGGGAAGAGCACCGTCAGCGAGGGCAACCACCTCAACCCCCCTGTCTTCAACGCCTCTCACAACCCGTACCGCTACTTTAGTGGAGGGGAGAGTGACACCTGTTCCTCGGCTGAGTCCTCTCCCTTCAGCTCCCCGCTGCTCTCCCGCTCTGCCTCGCTGCTCAAGATCTTCACACATGAGACGCAGGCCAAGGTGGTGAAGGCCAAGAGCAAGTTTGCCCGCCACAGCTCCTTATCCACAGACGAGTGCAGCTCGGCCGAGCCCAGTCCTAACGTGCCACGGCGTCTCCACTCCCCTTCCCTCAACGGTAGTGGGCCGTCGGACCGTGAGCACACCATTAACCTGCAGAATGGCGGCAGGGTGAGGCTAAGCGCCGACTACGATGCCGGCACAGCCCGCCTGCGCATCCGTGTTCTGGCTGCCGAAGAGCTATACGACAAGGTGTACGACATCAAGAGCATCAACTGCTGCGTGTCGCTGTACCTGAACCCTGGCAAGCTGCAGAAACAGAGGAGCACTATCATCAAGAACAGCCGGAATCCTGTGTTCAATGAGGATTTCTTCTTTGACTCTGTGACCTCCGTGCAGGTGAAGAACCTGGCAGTGAAGATCAAGGTGGTGAATAAGGGCACCAGCCTGAAGAGAGACACTCTGCTCGGGGAGAGAGAGATCCCTCTGGAGAAGCTGATCCATGACCTCTAGATTTGTCCTGGAGATACAGAACAGAACTTTGACTGACACTGAATGAGACTATGAATGATAAAGTGCATGAATGGAAGAGATATAGTTGGGATTGATGTTTGCTTGATGCCCCACAGAGAACTGTCTGAAAGGAGCAGTTCATTTATAGTCACTGACTGTTTGGTCTGGTCTAGCAGCTCGTCTCTTAGCTGGTCACCTCCTCAACCTTCTGTTCCCTGAGCCTGCAGCCCTGCACAGTCCAACTTCCAGATCATGTGGTGGACAATCAAATATGGCACAGGCGCATTTGATTGACTCACTTTTTGTCCTCTATTGATCTCAACGTTTTATGTTGCATAGTTGTAACTTAATGCGACTCATCCTCAGACGATTCAGTGTTAATTCAGTTCAGCACTACAACACTTTTATGGATCACTGGGTCTACTATATCCTGATTGTTGTTGCCGTCTACAGTACCACCTGGAGGGAGGACCAATTTGTGGTGTGACCACAATGTCCCAAACCTGGAGGATAGAGATCAGACATCCCCGTATGCATCCTCATCTGCTTGGCATGAATATGTAAATGCAGTTTGTACTTCAGTTTCATAACACTCACAAACCATAGAGAGAGGGAGAATGCATGTCATTTTAAAGAGTGTTTACCAAGTGGTTGAACTTGATTTTATACATAAATGTGGTATTTGTGTGAGACATGACTCAGCGTGGTGTATGTGTGAATTTGTTATCAAGATACAACATTATGACTTGTTTGTTAATTGTCTATTATGTACTGCTCTCTGCTGGAGAGTGAATGATTGGCAGCCCCCCTGTGTAGACAAGCCACCAGATGAGTAGACTGAGAAAGGCAAAAAAAGAACAGTAACACAACTATATTTAAGGATAGTATTCTATTCTCTATTCTATTCTCTATTATATCCTTCTATTCTGTGAAGGATAGTCTTCTATTCTCTGCATGTGCTCTGCTGTCCTTTTAAAATGAATTAGAATAAATGTGGTCTGATTGCAATTTCAAGTAGGAGACAGAGGTTGTTTCTGAAGATGGTTAAAGGGTCAACACATCGATCAGTCGTTGAGATATGTAGTCATTTAACCATGTCAGATATCACTGATGTTTTACAGTATGTAGCCAGTGTTTTTGTGGGTTACATTCCTGTTCGAACCTCGACTATACAAAAGCTCTCCCCAACACCATTGCTTTTCTCCAAGCTTATACTTTATAAAACTCTTGTTGCTGTGTGTGTGTGATCGTTTTGTTATTGTGAAAAATCAGTATGATACTATAAAGTAATTTATTTGTGGGTGTTTATACTATCTATACCTGCTGTACATGGGAGTGTGCTCACTGACTTGTAACCAGTCCCTTTTTTGGCTTACATCAGCATGGCTAAGAAACGTCAATATTGTCAGTAGATTTGATAAAACTTCATTTTCGTAGACCGGGTCAAAATGTAAGTGCATTTATGATGAAAATTCAATTAAGTCAAAAAGTGGGTAGTATATTTTTGGGACTGCCGAACAAGGCCTATTTTTGTAATTGATTGTCTTTTCTAGTTTCTTATATACAGGACCAGTCTAAAATTTGGACACCTACTCATTCAAGGGTTGTTATTGATTTGTACTATTTTCTACATTGTAGAATAATAGTGAAGACATCAAAACTATTAAATAACACATATGAGGTTGGGAGATTTTGGAGGCCAGGTCCTCTGATGCAGCACTCCATCACTCTCCTTCTTGGTCAAATAGCCCTTACACAGCCTGGAGGTGTGCTGGGTCATTGTCCCGTTGAAAAACAAATGATGGCGTATCACTGCAGAATGCTGTGGTAGCCATGCTGGTTAAGGGAGCCTTGAATTCTAAATAAATCACAGACAGTGTCACCAGCAAAGCACCCCCACACCATCATACTGTCTTTCGGATGGGACGTTAAACAGGTGTCCTGACTCTCTGTGGTCATTAAAGATCCCATGGCACTTATCGGAAGAGTAGGGGTGTTAATCCCGGTGTCCTGGCTAAATTACTAAACTGTCCCTCATACCATCATGGTCACCTAATCATCCCTAGCTTACTATTGGCTCATTCATCCTCCTCTCCCCTGTAACTATTCCCCAGGTCGTTGCTGTAAATGAGAATGTGTTCTCAGTCAATTTAACTGGTAAAATAACAGAAAAATAATAAATAAATACATCTTCCTCCATGCTTCACGGTGGGAACCACACATGCGGAGATCATCTGTTCACCTTCTCTGTATCACACAAAGACAAGGCATTTGGAAGCAAAAATCTCAAATTTGGACTCATCAGACCAAAGGACAGATTTCCACCGGTCTAATGTCCATTGCTCGTGTTTCTTGACCCAAGCAAGTCTCTTCTTCTTATTGGTGTCCTTTAGTAGTGGTTTCTTTGCAGCAATTCGACCATAAAAGCCTGATTCACGCAATCTCCTCTGAACAGTTGATGTTGAGATGTGTCTGTTACTTGAACTCTGTGAAGCATTTATTTGGGGTGCAATTTCTGAGGCTGGTAACTCTAATAAACTTATGCTCTGCAGCAGAGGTAACTCTGGGTCTTCCTTTCTCATGAGAGACATTTTCATCATATTGCTTGATGGGTTTTGCGACTGCACCTGAAGAAACTTTGAATGTTCTTGAAATGTTCCATATTGACTGACCTTCATGTTTTAAAGTAATGATGGACTGGCGTTTCTCTTTGCTTATTCTAGCTGTTGTTGCCATAATATGGACTTGTTCTTTAAGAAATAGGGCTATCTTCTGTATACCCCCCTACCTTGTCACAACACAACTGATTGGCTCAAACACATAAATAAGGAAAGACGTTCCAGAAATGAACTTTTAACAAGGCATACCTGTTAATTGAAATGCGTTCCAGGTGACTATTTCATGAAACTGGTTGAGAGAATGCCAAGAGTGTGCAAAGCTGTCACCAAGGCAAAGGATGGCTACTTTGAAGAATCTCAAATATAAAATATTTTTGGATTTGTTTAACACTTTACTACATTATTCCATATGTGCTATTTCATAGTTTATTATTCTACAATGTAGAAAGTAGTAAAAATAAAGAAAAACCCTTGAGTGAGTAGGTGTACCCAAACTTTTGACTGGTACTATATATAAAACCAGCCCAATGTACATTTGAACTAGGAACAATTCTCCAGACAAATGAAATCTGTGCTGCTAGCTACTTCACTGAACAGGCTAGATATGCAATGAAAAAAGATATTCAACCATATTCAATAAGCTTTATCACCATGACTGTTTTCAGGCATGGGCGTCAGTTATGATTTAGCTATTTCCAGTCAGGCTATGCTTCCAAGTATTTTAAATGCTTTGGCATACAGCTTTGGCCAGACTTCCTTCCTGATTGTCAACCACAGGGTTAATTATCCTGGTTGAATACACTGAAAACATATATCACTCTTACTAATGAGGCTGGCTAATGGTGCCAATGTGTGTCGTGGAATGGGATGCCAGTGAGGGGGCTTACTGTCAGCTAAATAATGAATACATATATGCACCAGAAAAGTGCAGGTGATTCTGATTGGCAATGTCACACAGTCACACAGTATGAAATTAATACAGCACTTTTAGATCTGAGCACCTCGTCCAAATTAATCTGATTTCTAAAAGTGGAACAATACCCACTGTCCTCTAGTCCAGAGGTGTCTAACTCATTCCACGGAGGACTTAGTGGCAGAGTGTTTTTCCTTTTTCCTTTCAATTAAGACCTAGACAACCATCTTGTCTCATCGCTACAACTCCCATACGGGCTCGGGAGAGACGAAGGTCGAGAGCCATGCGTCCGCCGAAACACAACCCAATCCGCACTGCTTCTTAACACAGCACGCATCCAACCCGGAAGCCAGCCGCACCAATATGTCGGAGGAAACACCATGCACCTGGTGACCTGGACAACCATTTACCGGGTGACGCAGTGGTCTAGGGCACTGCAATGCAGTGCCAGCTGCAATGCAGTGGGCCCAGAGTCTCTGGGCTGGAACCCAGAGACTCTGGGTTTGAGCCCAGGCACTGTCGCTGCCGGCGTCAACCGGGAGGTCCATGGGGCGATGCACAATTGGCCTAGCGTCGTCCGGGTTAGGGAGGGTTTGGCCGGTAGGAAAATCCTTGTCTCATCGTGCACTAGTGACTCCTGTGGCGGGCCGGGCACTCGTGTCCACTTACTTTTGTATATATAGTGTATGTATGAGTATGAAATGCCTTGATTAAAAGTACATTTATTGTAGATTTGGCATGTCATCATGACTTTTTAAATATTTTTTTAACCCCCCAATTTCATGGTGTCCAATATGTAGTTACAGTCTTGTCTCATCGCTGCAACTCCCGTACAGACTTGGGAGAGGCGTGTGTCCTCCGAAACCCAGCCCAAACTGCTTCTTGACACAATGCCCACTTAACCAGCCGCACCAATGTGTTGGAGGAAAGACCATACACCTGGAGTCGCTAGTGCATGATGGGACAAGGACATCCCTGCCGGCTAAACCCTCCCCTAATACAAAAGACACTGGGCCAATTGTGTGCCACCTTGCACAGCTCCCGGTCACGACAGATCCTGGACTCAAACCCAGAATCTCTAGTAACACAGCTTGCACTGTGATACAGTGCCTTAGACCACTACGCCACTCAGGAAGCCATGTCATCATTACTACTTTTTTGACATAATCACGTTATACAAATCAGTGCTATAGCAGTGACCTTCTCACATCAAGTTAATATTCAGATATGATACAAGAATGATCCTTAGTGTGCTAGTCAGAATAATAAATTACTTACAATTATTTCCCATAGAGTCCCATAGTTGCTAGTGGCACATGGCTATTATCTCCATATCATTTTAGGCCTCTGGTTAAGAATACGTCTTCTGTGTGAATCACTAAAAGGCACCTAATCAGAGCAGCTTCTGATGAAACAGCAGTCATTACAGCAGCAATCTGCTCCACAGTTGCTAAGGGTCAGTTCAATTACTGCAGTCACCCACTGTCAGGTTTCTATCACATGAACTCATTGAGTCAATTATACTGGCTTGTGCAAAGGAAACTGAGTCTGCAATGTCTTATCCCTTACCTTAAAAGAGGGCTTTTGCTGGAGTCCCAGTCACCTCAGACTTTGATTCTACAAATTTATCTGATGGAACCCTTACGAAAAAATATTGCAGTTTTGAAACTGCAATAACTGGAGTCAACTGTGATATTTTTGACCCAGCAATTGCAGTTTACTGCATTTATACAGCACTCTGACTGGAGTTATACTACAGTTTGTCCCCATTATCTTCTGTGTAATGAATTATACCTGCATTTTCTGTCTGTCTGTTGGCAGTTCATCTTGTCCCGTCAAGTCCTACCAGCGTGTTTCCGTATTTCATGTGCTCTAGTTTTGTCCTGAACCTGTCCTGACCCTGATCCTGCCCGCCGTCCTGTACCTGCCTGACTCTGATTTAGATGATGACTCTTTGCTTGGATTGACTTACCTTTCGCTTGCCCCTTGTACTATAATAAACTTGAAGCCTGTGTCCGGATAGCACGAACTGGCCATGACTGACCCAGCAGACTCGGACCAGCTCCGCAACGCCGTCTCCTCCCAAGGAGCCACCATTGGTAGACATGAGGAGTTACTTCAGTGTCTTATGGAAGGATTCCAGACCGTGGCGGAACGCCATGACCGTGCCTTCAATACATTGCTGGAGCAATTCCGCAGATTATCTGTTAGGGAGCCCACCACTATAATAACCCCCCAGAGTGTCAGTTACCCCGCTACCAGCGCCACTTCTCCCCAATCTACCCAGGCTTCCCTGAACCCCGCATACCTCCTCCGGAGCACTATGCTGGCGATCCAGGATCCTGCCGGGCGTTTCTCTCCCAGTGTTCTCTCGTCTTTGAGCTGCAGCCCTCTTCTTTTCACACGGATTGCTCAAGGATAGCGTACTTGATAACGCTTATGTCTGGGAGGGCTCTCACTTGGGCTATGGCGGTGTGGGAGCAACAATCCACCGTTTGCCTCAGTCTGGAGGAGTTTGTGGCGGAGGTACGTAAAGTGTTAGATTTTCTGTTTTCCAGGAGAGAGGCCGCTCATAAGCTGCACCAATGACATCAGGACACCCGTAGTGTGGCAGACTAGGCAGTGGATTTTCACACGTTGGTGGCTGAGAGTGCCTGAAACACGGAGGCCCTGTTCGACGCGTTCCTTCACGGATTATCAGAGGTGATTAAAGCCGAGCTCACAGCCCAGGAGCTGCCCATGGACCTCAACTCCCTCATAGCCTTGACCATCTGGATCGATGGGCGGCTATGGGAATGTAGGAGGGAGAGGGAGTCTGTTCTGTCGCCCTGAATTTCCACCTCACCTGAGAAATCAAGGAAATCCCTGAAATCATAATTTCCGAGTCACCCGAGTTCTCTTGGAAATCACTGAGGGCTGTCGAATCGACTCCTCCGGAGCCCATGCATGGGGCGGCAGGGTAGCCTAGTGGTTAGGGCGTTGGACTAGTAACAGAAAGGTTGCAAGTTTGAATCCCCGAGCTGACAAGGTACAAATCTGTCATTCTGCCCCTGAACAGGCAGTTAACCCACTGTTCCTAGGGTGTCATTGAAAATAAGAATTTGTTCTTAACTGACTTGCCTAGTAAAATAAAGGTAATTTTTTTAAAATTACAAATTAAAAATCTAGGCAGGGCTAGATGGTCTCCTGCTGAGTGCTTAAGCAGACTAAACACCAAGAGCTCTCTGTATTGTGGAGCTACGGGGTATTTCTTACCGACCTGTCTATTAAATGACCAGGCTCATCAAGTAGTTACGAGTGTGCTGGTGAGCCGTACAGGGAGTTACCCCATCCATGCTATCCTGTTGTGTGGTGACCAGGCCAAATCTCTCCAGGTGCTCATTGACACTGGGTCCGACGAGAGTTTTATGGACGCTACCCTTGTGTTGGAGCTGGGAATCCCCAAACAGCCCTTGTCCATTCCCATGGATGTCAGAGTGCTGGATGGGCGCTCTATTGGCAGAGTCACCCACACTACGTTTCCCATTAACCTGAGAGTGTCAGGTAATCACAGTGAGCCTCTGCAGTTCCTGCCCATTGAATCCCCTCATGCACTCATAGTTTTGAGGTTTTCATGGCTCCAGAGGCACAATCCTCTGATCGACTACTGGTTCGATCATGGGTTGGAGCCGTTCTGCTATGCACATTGTCTGAAGTAGGCGCAGCATGCCCCAGGACAACTTCCAGCAGCTTGGGATAAGTCTTGGATCCCTCCGCCATTCCCGTGGAGTACCAGGACCTCAGGGAGGTTTTCAATTACTCCCACACTACATCTCTCCCTCCATATCAACCCTATGACTGCGCTATCGACCTTCTCAAGGGTACTACACCGCTTTGGGGGTGGTTTTATTCCCCGTCGGGTCCGGAGACAAAGACCAAGGAGAGGTACATTGAGGATTCTCTTGCTGCGGGGAGTATTCTTCCATCTGCGTCCCCTGCCGGTGCAGGGTTCTTCTTTGTGGAGAAGAAGGACAAAACCCTGCACCCGTGTATCAACTACCGGGAACTAAATGACATCACGGTTAAAAACGTTAACCTCTACCACTCGGCTTTTGAGACTTTTCAGGGGGCGACGATCTTCTCTAAGTTGGACCTTCAGTACGCCTACCTTGTGGTTTGGATACGGGCTGGAGACTAATTGAAAAAAGCTTTTAACATGGTTAGCGGGCACTATGAGTACCTTGTTATTCGGACTGACCAAAGCTCCCGCAGTGTTCCAGGCCCTGGTCAACGATGTGCTCTGTGATATGTTGAACCAGTCCGTGTTTGTACCGGACTCTGCCCGTTCCCCGGTCCTGGAATGGGCTCATTAATCAGGATTTGCCTGCCAGCCTGGCTCCCGTTGGACCCTAGCCTTCATACGACAATGCTTTTGGTGGCCCACCATGGTTCCTGACGTCTCCGCGTTCATTGTCACCTGCACTGTGTGTGCTCAGAATAAGACTGTGGCAAGCTCCGGCTGGCCTCCTCCAACCACTCCCTGTTCCACACCGCCCCTGGTCTCATATATCCCTGGACTTCATCACTGGCCTCCCTCCATCAGATGGCAACACCACTATCCTACGGCGGTGGATAGGTTTTCCAAAGCCACCATTTTCATTCCCCTTCCCACGTTACCCTGAGCCAAGGAGACAGCCCAGCTCATTGTGCAGCACATCTTTTGGTGGACATGGTCCCCGATCGCTGTCCTCAGTTCTCGTCCCGGTTCTGGACAGTGTTCTGCACGCTCATTGGGTAGTCGGCAAGCCCTCCAACGGTTTTTGCCCCAGTCTAACTGCCATCCAGTCGGAGCAAACCAATCAGAACCTGGAGACGGCTCTTCGTTGTCTAGTCTTCACCAACCCCACCACGCGGAGCCAGCAATTTGTGTGGGTGGAATACGCCTGCAACACCCTTCCCTGCTCGGCCACTGGTCTCGCACCTTTCAGGTGTTCCATGGGATATCAGCCCCTGCTCTTCCCTGAGCAAGCGGAAGAGGTCAGCATACCCTCGGCCCATATGTTCGTCCGCTGCTGTTGCCGTACCTGGAAGAGAGCCCGGCCTGCTCTTCTCAAGACCACCTCCAGGTATCGGCAACAGGCTGACCGCCACCGGACCCCTGCTCCCCACTATCTTCTCGGGCAGAGTGCATGGCTGTCCACTCGAGATCTACCCCTCCGGGTGGAGTCCCGCAAACTTTCCCCCCCGTTTTATCGGCCCTTTCCCCATCTCTAAGGTCCTTAGCTCCTCTGCTGTTCGCCTTCTGTTGCCCCGCACTCTCCGTATACATCCCACTTTTCAAGTATCTAGAATTAAACCCCTGTTTCCTCATCCTGACCGCCACTATGGTGTCCATTTGAGTTAACAAAAATTTTCCTTTGAAATTGTGTACTACAATTGCAACCACATCTGAATGATTAGTCCTGTGGGCCAAGAAAATGTTACTGCCTCAGATTTTACCTAAAATTATAGTCCTCTTTGCATAAATGTGTTTCTTGAATTAATACAAGATTTGCGTTGCAGTCCTTACAACAAAAACAAAAGCTTTCCTCTTCAAAAGGTTTCGTATCCCCCTGGCATTGATTGACAAACTTCAAGTCCATATAAACAAAAGAGAAAGGAAAATCCTATGCAATCTCAACTCTACCCTCTCTATAAAAAAATGCTTCATATATGTATTAACAAAAGTCTTAACTTGTGAACCATAACACCACAATTCAAAACTAGAACACTCAATTTGTTGTGGGGAAGGGGCTACCTTGTAAGCCTAATGGCTTACGTTGTCGAAAAAGGCTCTGATTCCCCTGTAGTATCCACCCTTTCCTTGATTTCAGGCCTGTTGGACCAGAGGCCACAACTTTGCCTTTGCTGCCCTGTCTGCTGCAGTCAGGTCCTCACAGAATCTACATTTTCTCTCTTTCAGAAAAGTGCTTTCTTTTGCTTCCTTCCAAATTGCAACTCTCGCTGTGCAGAAAGCAAACTAGATGATAATTGAACGGCTGCCGATGTTTATGTCCAATGGCCAATGAGCACTGATATGTTTTATCTATAATTTCTCTTAATAATTTCTCTTCATATAAAAAGGATTGAAAAGGATTTGTCAGTAGTTTGTTGACTTGATTCATGATGATGACTGCTAGCTAAGATTTTGAAAGTATGATGTTGACATGATCAGTCCAATCAAAACCGTGGTAGATATAACGTGATTTGACATCATTTTATCTGTGGCCAATGAACTTGAGCTGTCTTGGATGGCCACTTCTAATGTAACTCTATGGCAGCACCCAAGGGGCTTGAATTTTCTAACTCTACCCGTCGATTTTGCTATTTTGACAATGTTTGCAAACTGACACGTGACACGTATTAATGCCAATATATCATGCAAAATATGCACAATATACAGTATATATATATTTTTAAAATGATTTTTAGCTAAACAGGTGGGGCTCAATTACAGGTCGCCACTGTTTACACATGGACACTTACCAAGGCTGAATCAAAGTACTGAAAACCTATTACGATCTTTTTGAAGCATATGTTGTGCCAAAGATCAATACAATTTTCACTTGGTACAAATTCCAAGAGAAAGTACAGGGAGCTAGCGAATCGTTTGAACATTTTGTGACTGAAAGACTGATTATGCGAACAAGGACGAGATGGTCAGGGACCGTATTGTATTTGGAATACACTTTTGAATGTTGTGTCTGAGCTAACGCAGGACAAAGCTATCGACATAGCAAAGGCTCAGATGAAAACCATTTTGTGCGGTAGCACGAGCGCATATGTGAACAAGCAGTGCAAGCAGTCAGGCAGAAATCAAAGCAGCTAGCCTCGAACTAGGCCCATCTTCCGACTAGTCGAAGAGATTCCATCAAGCAATCCCTGGGCTTCAATTACCTCTTGTCAATTGACCTGGACCCTTTGCTGCCGACCCAGAGCCTCGCCAATCCATCACCAGTTAGCCTGGAGCTAGCCTCGAGCTAGGCCCTTCTCCCGGATAGCCGAAGAATTTCCATCAGATAATTCCTGGGCTTCAATACCTCTTCTGTCGATTGGCCTGGACCCTTTGCTGCCGACATGGCCCCGCCGATCCATCACGACTGGTCTGCCGACGTAACCGTCCGAGGGGGTTTCTCCCCTCTCCCACAGAGGCCCATCTGCTAGCCCGCTGCTAGCCCTGGCCTGCTTGCTAACCTGAATCGCTGTGCCTCCAGCTCGCTTAGCTACTCACTGGAGCCTATGATCACTCGGCTACACATGCCTCTCCCTAATGTCAATATTCCTTGTCTATTGCTGATTTGGTTAGTAATTTTTCATCTTATTTCAGTGTCGAGCCTCCAGCCCTGCTCAATATGCCTTAGCTAGCCCTTATGTTCCACCCTCCACACATGCGGTGACTGCATCTGGCTTAAATGGTGCTTATACCCTGGACACCATATGTGAATTGATCGCCCCCATCTATCTTCAGAGTTCGTACTGTTAGGTGACCTAAATTGGGACATGCACCCCGGCCATCCTACAATCTAAGCTCGATGCCCTCAATCTCACACAAATCATCAAGGAACCTACTGTTTCAGTATGATATGTTGGATAAATCCCTACACGCGGAGTCCGGGGAACAGCCCGGCTAGTTGATTACCTATCAACTAGACTCCGTAACACCTACCAGGTACAACCCTAAATCCGTAACCATGGGCACCCTCTTAGATATCATCCTGACCAACCTGCCCTCTAAATCCACCTCTGCTGTCTTCAACCAAGATCTCAGTGATCACTGCCTCATTGCCTGCGTGTGTACTGGGTCCGTGGTCAAATGACCACCCCTCATCACTGTCAAACGCTCCCTAAAACACTTCTGCGAGCAGGCCTTTCTAATTGACCTGGCCCTGGTATCCTGGAAGGATATTGACCTCATCCCGTCAGTAGAGGATGCCTGGTTGCTCTTCAAAAGTGCTTTCCTCTCGATCTTAAATCAGCATGCCCCATTCAAAAAATGTAGAACTAAGAACAGATATAGCCCTTGGTACACCCCGACTTGACTGCCCTTGACCAGCACAAAAAACATCCTGTGGCATTCTGCATTAGCATCAAATAGCCCCCGCGATATGCAACTTTTCAGGGAAGTCAGGAACCAATATACTCAGTCAGTTAGGAAAGCTAAGGCTAGGCTTTTTCAAGCAGAAATTTGCTTCCAGTAGCACTAATTCCAAAAAGTTTTGGGACACTGTAAAGTCCATAGAGAATAAGAGCACCTCCTCCCAGCTGCCCACTGCACTGAGGATAGGAAACACTGTCACCACCGATCAATCTACGACAATTGATAAATTCAATAAGCAATAAATTCAATAACCCCCCCCCAGTACTGTGCAGCCTTCTTCATCGACCTGGCCAAGGCTTTTGACTCTGTCAATCACCGCATTCTTATCGGCAGACTCAACAGCCTTGGTTTCTCAAATGACTGCCTTGCCTGGTTCACAAACTACTTCTCAGATAGAGTTCAGTGTGTCAAATCGGAGGGTTGTTGTCCAGACCTCTGTCAGTCTCTATGGGGGGTGCTGCAGGGTTCAATTCTCGGGCTGACTCTTTTCTCTCTATACATCAATGATGTCGCTCTTGCTGCTGGTGATTCTCTGATCCACCTCTACGCAGACGACACCATTCTGCATACATCTGGCCCTTCTTTGGACACTGTGTTAACAAACTTCCAAATGAGCTTCAGTGATTTTCTGGATTTTTTTCTCATTTTGTCTGTCATAGTTGAAGTGTACCTATGATGAATATTACAGGCCTCTTTCATCTTTTTAAGTGGGAGAACTTGCACAATTGGTGGCTGACTAAATACTTTTTTGCCCCACTGTATATATATGTTTGGACATGGACCTCATCAAGTTATTGTTATCAGTGACAGCACCGGTGGAGACAGAGAATGTCATGTAGGATTTTGCTGATCTTTCTACAGGAATAGATCTATTCCCAGGAGGATGTACTATTCACCTTGACCCTTATGCAACCACTTTGGTCTACCCACCAAGAAGGATCCCACTTGCTCTCTGTGCTCGTCTGAGGTAAGAGTTGGAGAGCATGGAGCAATCAGACATTGTCACCAAGGTTACAGAACCAACGATTTGGGTCAACACAGTGGTGGAGAAACCATGCACAGGTAAGCTCAGAGTATGTCTCTACCCAAGGCTATCAAACTCACTCCCTCATTATCCGTTACCAATGCTAGATGACATCACACACAAGCTAGCTGGAGCATGCTACTTCAGTGTCATGGACGCCAGATGAGGCTACTGGGCGACTAAGCTCACAGATCCACAGAAGATCTCAGCCATAAAAGGAGATGGAAACAGTGCTTGGCATGATCAACTACTTAGCCAAGTTCGCACCTAGCCTCGGCCAATGCAACCCCTGCGTCAGCTGCAGTCCAGTGAGTTCCTCTGGGATAAGCAACACAACTTTGTTTTCCAGAAAGTGAAAGACTTTATCACGAGAGAACCAGGACCAATTCCTGCCTACTACGACCCCAACAAAAAGCTCAGACTCCAAGTTGATGCGTCAAAGTTTGGACTATGTGCACTGCTACCGCAAGAAGAAAAGCTCAGCGGCTATGCTTCCAAATCTCTCACGGACTGTGAAATTAACTACGCTCAAAAAAAGGGTCTGTACGCCATTCTGTTTAGATGTAGGTGTTTCCTTCAGTAGTCTATGGACGACAAGTCATTGTGGAATTCGACCGAAATTCCTTGAGTCAATCATGAGGAAACCTCTAGCTGCAGTCCCGCCAAGGCTACAGAGAGTGATCCTTCAATTACTCGGGCAAAGACATCCCAGTTACAGACACACTCTCCAGGAAGTTTCTTACCTACAAGGACAGCAGCCTGAGTGAAGGCATGGATTTGCAGGTGCACACTATGTACAGTAACTTACCAGTTAATGACACAAAACTGAAGGAGATCTGAGCAGAAACAGAAAAGGACACACAACTCACAAAGCTTCATACAGGATATATGGCCTGCTGTTGAAGCTCCTCGGAGGAGGTAGGGGAGGACCATCCCCCTCAGTGAATTTCGTTTCTTCTAAAACATTTAAAAGGTTTTTATTTTTTATAAAATTGTACTAAATAGATTCACATCAACAAATAATTGTTTAAAACAAATACACTGTTTCGCAATAAGGATCTACAGTAGCCTCAACAGCACTCTGTAGGGTGGCACCATGATATAGCCGGAGAACTGCTAGCTTCCTTTCTCCTCTGGGCACATTGATTTCAAGGCAAAACATAGGAGGATCATGGTTCTCACCCCTTCTATAGACTTACACAGTAATTATGACAACTTCCGGAGGACGTCCTCCAAACTATCAGAGCTCTTGCAGCATGAACTGACATGTTATCCACCCAACCGGTGTAAGTGCTAAACTGCTTACTAACTGTTAATGCTTGATTGTAGCGGGGTTATTAGCACTTTAGTTCTATTAGCAATGTTGACTATGATGTTACTTTAGCTAATATGATGACAATGATGTAGGCTGTGTGTAGCGGTTATGATATGGTTTTGCTTGTAAAGTTTTTTTGCCTGGTCACATACAGTGGATGTGTTTTGAGTTGAAGTCCACAAGCAAAGGGAAAAGGTGAGAGGAGGGGAGCTCATAGATGCGAGAAGGAATACAACGTTGGTGCTATGATCAGGGGTGTATTCATTTTTCTGATTCTGTTGAAAAAAATATCTTAAACAGAAGCAAACGGAACGAAGCAGAGATAAACATACCTGAATTTTTCCAATAGAAACTCTCCCTTGCAACTGTTGGACTAATGATTACACCCTAGATCATCTAGATGCAAGGGTGTGCAAAGTGATATTGAATGTGTTACTATCTGTCACCTCAAATTGTTCTCTCGACCTATGTGCATTTACTTTGTAAACTTTCATTAATAGGCTAGGTTTTAGCAAGCAACCTCACGATGGGTATATGGAAAATTTAAGTAACATGTAGCCTAAATCTATCACTATTACATTGAACTGGGTGAATGGAATATGAATGACAGTCAAACAAAATGGTGTAATGGAAATAAGGCCATGCTCATGAAAAAAAATGATTGTCCTCCCTTATCTCAAATGGCACTGACCACCACTGATGATCTGTGGAGAGGAGAAAATGCCCTCGGAGCGTCTCAGAGTTCTGTACCAGTCTCAGAGAGGAGATTTTGACAAAGACCCATGCTGGACACATATACATGGAAAAGTGCAAACAGAGAGCATAGGACATTATGTTTTGGCCCGGAATATGCAAACAAATAGAGGACATTGTTGGTAAATGTCCAACTTGTCTTGAACGACGCCCCTCAAACACCAAAATCCAATGTTACCTCACTGTATCCCAGACCGACCCTGGCAGGTCGTGGCAACCGATCTGTTCACCTTGTACAATGAGGACTACAGTACATCATAACAGTGGACTACTACAGCAGATACTGCAAACTCGACAAGCTTCACAGCACCACATCTGCAGCTGTGATACACAAGCTGAAAGCAGCCTTTGCCAGGCAGGGCATTGTAGAGACTTTAATATCTGACAATGGCCCCTGTTACATATCAAAGGAGTTTGAATCCTTTGAAAAAACATCGGAGTTCACACACGCCACCACAAGCCCACATTACCCTCAAAGTAATGGCCTTGTTGAAAAATCTGTGCAGATTGCTATATCACTCATGGACAAAGCAAAAGCAGACAAGCGACACCCCTACCTCAGTCTCCTTGAGTACCGCAACACTACAGTTGACAACTTCAAATCACGAGCCAAAGCTGTTGATGAGCCGCAGGCTTCGCTCAATCCAGCACCAACCAGCAGCTGCAACCTGAGGTCATCAGCTACGAGGAACACCGATAGCGATACTACGATAGTCACCACTGAACGTACTGCCACCACTGAACGTACTGCCACCACTGAACGACAGAGAGTGGTCATCCAACAGTCGTCATCCAGCCAGATGACACTGAACATTTGTTAGTATCACGTCTGCACCGCAGAAGGAGTGGTGTACCGCCGCAATCGTTGTCACCTACTGAACACAAAAGAACCACACACTGATGACATTAACTGTTTGCCTGTAAGAGAACATGATGGACTAAACACACACACAACACACACCATACTTACCTGCAACACCACAAGAACTGTTGAGGGACACAGAAGCATGCTCAGTATCATATCGCACAAGATCAGGAAGAGAGATCAAGCCTAGAGCTGTCCTAGACCTGTGAAATGTCAAAGGGTGTAGGCGGATCGCTGCCCTGAAAGAGTTCCAGACTGTAAACCTGTTATTGAAATGTTAACTTGAAACGCTTTGATATTTTAAATGTTTGTTTAAATGTTAAGATGTATCATTGCTACAGTGAAAAGCTGATTTGCTGAGAAATCTTGGTTCCAGAAGTAACAGTACAGTATGTTATGTCTGTTATGTTGATGCAGTATGGAGTTGGTGCAGTATACATGGTTACTTACCTTGAGTTCAAACTACAGAGCATCTATTCAAAAGAAACCCTTGTGGCAAAATCTTGCACGGAGCACTGCCACTTTAAGAGCGCATCAGCAGTAAGGAAGGAAGAAATAAAGACAGCTCTTTCAGCTCTTTTGGGAGGAGCTCTTGGTTGGCGTGACAGTTGATTGTGTGTTCTATGCTGCAGAAGTTTGCTTGTAAGTTGTGTATTGTTATTTGAACTGTATTGAGGTGGGGTGTACTAATGACATGTGGGTGAGAAGATTGTGGACATTTTTAAGGCCTTTGTATCATGGAACACCCCCACATTCAAACCCTCTGCACTCCTCCACTGGAAGATAATACAGATTACTGCAAATCCTCTGTTGATGACTGAGTTCTTTCTTGTATGAAATTTCTGTTCAATTGCTCTGCCATTATTATTATTATTATTATTATTGTATGATGTATTCTTGGTGGGATTTCCGCTGTGCTGTGATGTGGGTTTTATAGGGTTTGTGTTCTCTATTCTACTCTTTTCCTTTCGGGATGGTTAATACCTGCCTGGCGCCCGAACAAAATCTTTCTTTACCCTTCTCTAATAAATACCTCTACACCCTTAAATATGCAGACATTTTATTAAAGAAGTGGGATGTAGTATTCATGTGCTATCATACTGAATTGTAATTGGTTGCGTTCTACCGTCATATCAATCATGCGCTATGATTGATTAAGACCACCCAGGTTGTGAGGTCATTGCAGTTGATCATGGCCAGAGACACATGAATATGCCAGTTATCGCTAGCTAATAAAGATCTACGTTTTATAAGGATCCATTTATACTGCATTTTGTTATTTTGTACAAAGTGTGCAAAACAAGACACACTGGACCTCTGTCCCCTCCTGTTTTTGATTGGCTACAGGCTGTTTCCAAACTTCCAGAAACAGCAACAGCTTTTCACCTCCATCTTGTTTCTGTTTCATTGGTTTCACTTAACATATTCTGAAGTCTAACCATTCGTCTGGGAGTGTAGAACCAGTTTTGGCAGCCAAGTCAGGAGGGGGGTGAGTGGGAGTTGGTTCCAAGACTACCTGCAGGAGAAAACACCCGATTCAAAGATGGGCACAGATGGCTATTGCGATCATGGCAGATTTACGCTTAAATGCAAGTAGAAACCAAAAAATAAAAAAAATAAAAAAATAAACAGTTTTTATTTTACCTTTATTTAACTAGTCAAGTCAGTTAAGAACAAATTCTTATTTTACTATGACAGCCACTCGGGAGCCTACATGGCTTTCATTTGTATGACTAAACATCTGATATAGACAATTTACTCTACCACAGCATTTCCCAAACTCAGTCCTGGGGACCCCAAGGGTTGCATGTTTTGGTTTTTGCCCTAGCTAAATCACAGCTGATTCCAATAATCAAAGCTCGATGAGTTCATTAATAAAAGTAATAAAATGTGATACTAATAACGATGACTTTTTAAAATGTATTTTGTGCAGTGCTAATGTTGTGATTCTCTATGATGTTACAGTAAAATATTGTGTTTTGATCGTTCCTGATCTAGCCACCTGTTTTAGTACCTTATCTCTCCCCTTTATAGCCCTCATTTCTATTTCCGATGTATTTTTTTTCTACCAAGGGGGGCCTCTAAAAGCTAGTCAATACATTTTATTTGCTGTATGCTCTTCCTCCTCATCAAAATACCCATCCCTAAATTATCAGGGAGAATATTAGATTTCACGTAAACCCTTATGTTGTCTCAGTGGCAATCTACAGGCGCACCACCTGCGCAGACAACGCTGCCTGCATACTGCTGGAAATGCTTACCAATTTTCATCAGCCACTGCACATTTTCATCTCCCCTATGTTGTCTCTCACAGTTTGTAAATTGATTTAAAATGCTGTCTGATGATCCTTGGAGGTGGATGGTACTGCTGTTAGAATACAATGGAGCATGACTGAGTGCTTCACTCCCTGTGTCTGTTGCAGCTATGAGCCGCTACACTCTTAAAGGCCCAGTGCAGTCAACGGGATTTTTCTGTGTTTTATATATCTTTTCCACACTATGAGATTGGAATAACACTGTGAAATTGTGAAAATTATGATAATGCCATTTTAGTGTAAGAGCTGTTTAAAAAAAAAAATGGCTGAAATTTCAGGCTGTTTAGGTGGGATGTAGTTTTGGCCAGCCTGGTGACATGAACGGGCAGTAAATTAGTTAATAGACCAATAAGAAGAGAGTTACAAACCTCTTTGCCAATAACAGCCATTTAAAAAAAAAAGTACCCTCTCCAATCCCAGACAGTCTCCCAGGAACTCCCATACTGTCCTAGCAAAATTCTTGCTTGTGAAATTGCTCTTTGCTAAGAAGCTGTTTTTGTTTGTTTTCAATTAAAATGGTTAAAAAAATCTTAATTGTCACCCAGAAATAATGATATTTAGATAAAAACGGTTGCGTTGGACCTTTAATGCAAAATTCGATTGAGGCAATTTCCATCTCTGGCTTCCTTAACTTCAGGGAGGAAAGGTTGAGGGCTATTATTGGCTTTGGGATTATGGCTTTGGGATTACTATGGCAACCACAGAAAACCAAATACCGAGCAGGGTCTGAGTGAATGAAGGAGAGAGAGAGAATATTTATAATACTCAATATGAAAGTGTGATAATACTAACATGAGATATTACTTAACAGGAAAGTGTATATCATGTTTTAATAAGTTTGACCCATAACTATTACAGTATGTAATAAAACAGTTTTTCTGACAAATCTAAACCACCCAAACGATCAAAAACAGATTAAAGTCAACTCCCAGCTTTCTCTCAGGCCTGATCAGAAAGTGACTGCACACTGAACATCCCTATTTACTAATGTAGATGTGAATGGTTCCAAAAGACTTATAGAGCAGGTGTGTTATCTTGTTTTACCAGAAGACCACCTTGATAAGTCACTCCCTCAGCTAACCTCTGTGCTTATGGATTGAGATACACAGGTCGTATTTTGACAAGCCATCAATAAACACCATAATTAGACATTTAACATTTACATTTAAGTCATTTAGCAGACGCTCTTATCCAGAACGACTAACAAATTGGTGCATTCACCTTATGACATCCAGTGGAACAGTCACTTACAATAGTGCATCTAAATCTTAAAGGGGGGGGGGGTGAGAGGGATTACTTATCCTATCCTAGGTATTCCTTAAAGAGGTGGGGTTTCAGGTGTAATTAGATGTGTCTTCTTCTCCCTCTGATCTCCGGGAGGAGAAGAGGACCAAGCAGGGGGACAATGGAGATGAGAGCCGGTGCTGTCACAGCATCATTCCCAGTGTAATCGAGCCAGGAGGATGGCAAGGGATCTTTAAGAAGCTTTCTAACAGACCTCTACATTTATCACCCGTCAGCCAGTGCCGGTAATGATCAATGGCTGAGCCTTTGTTCAGTGGTCCAGCATTGACCCTCTCTCCCTGCTTGTCATGTCAGCCACAGCAAAGCGGCTTCCTCACCCAGCACTAATGTGGATAACCCAGGTGATCACAGGAATAGTTTCAGCTCCGAGTCTATTGAACCTGGAGTCACCAAACTGTGCAATCAAATCCAGAGTGACAAATATTCCCATAGCAACCTGGGGTACATTTGCTCCCTGATAATAAGGAAAAGTATGTTGGGAACGCTCACTGATGCAGAGTTGACCATGTGTGTGGATTTGGACTCACTTGAAGCCGTCAGTAATTGTTTGACACTTCCTCTGGGAGTGTTGATGTACAGTAGCATATTGTCTCACAGTAAGGTCCTCGACCTCTACCAGTATAGATGGGACTGTATAGGGCTGATATAGACAACAAACACATTGCAGTGTTATCTGCTTGACTAGTCACCAGTGGCATGTAAATAAATATTGTATCTTTCGTGTTTCATAATTTTCCTTCAATTCGCAAGAGGCTGAATGTACTTTATCTCACAGGAGAAAGAATCAGAGTGAGTGAAAAAGCTCCCCTCTCTCTAAGTGTAGGTCATTCATCTTATGGGGTCTGTTCAAAATGAGTATGACATTGTTGCCTCCTGCATTGAAGGCAAGGGAAGTCAGCGAGCATCTGGCCTCCCTTGACAAAAAAAGTATAATAAATTAGCCAATCAGCGTTGAATTAAACTGAGCGAGCTCAACTGTGAATGGCCAGCTTGGATTTGGTGTCACTCCTATCAAATCCCATTGAGAGCATACCTCATTGACAGAAAAACATGAATCGTTGCATCTAGTTGTGTTGTTGTCCTCTGGTGGCTATCTAGCTAGCTAGCAAAAATGGTCGCTTTCCTAAATTAGCCATGGATGGAGATAGGGATTTGGACTTGTGGTTTTACTTAATTCTCCATACTGGCCAATGATTATAACGGTGATTCTGATCCAACCATTAATTCATACATTGTTGTGCCACTGGTCTGAGAGGATGGAAGTTCAATATGTAGCTAGATGTAGAAAGCTAATGTTAACTAGCCAACGTTGCCCATGAATGGAAGTTAGGCTTGCGAGCAAGCATTTTAGGCAGGTAAACCAGGACAACAAAAACTAAAAGCATGTACTGTATGACAGAGCCATAGACCGTTTAGGCAACATGAAAGAGGAGCATGGTATTGTGTTTCTCTACAAGTAGGGTGAGTCAACATGTTTTTCTACTTGCACGAATGCACACACACACACACACACACACACACACACACACACACACACACACACACACACACACACACACACACACACACACACACACACACACACACACACACACACACACACACACACACACACACACACACACACACACACACACACACACACACACACACACACACACACACACACACACACACACGCACACAGAAATCAGAACCATGGACAGCCACATCATATTCAGATTATGTTGATTGGTATCTTTTAGTTGTCACTGTATTAGACTAAGCAGAGGTGATTTGATATTGAAATGTTGTAGTTGAAATGGTGCTCGAATAGTGGAGGCATCCTGTTTTCTTTGTGACTTGTGGTAACTCTCTGTGGTTCTAATCATTAACTTGCTTGACCATCTTTAGGTCATGTAACTGTCTATTACTGCAATATGCTTCGTGGACTTCACTGGACAGAGGTTGCTATCCGGTTTTGTGATTAAACAAAGGTGTGGTTGAATTTATTCTGCTACTATGTCTTCTTGTTGTCTCGACCTATAGGCCTAGAGTATATATCACTGTCGCAAGGGATATGAATTGACAGGCTATTGATCAAACAACGCAATTATCACAACACACACAACCAGTCAAAAGTTTGGAAACACCTACTCATTCTAGGGTTTTTCTTTATTTTCACTATTTTCTAAATTGTAGAGTAATAGTGAAGACATCAAAACTATGAAATAACACATGGAATCATGTAGTAATCAAACATTTGTTAAACAAATCAAAATATACAGTAGCCACCCTTTGCCTCTGACAGCTTTGAACACTCGTGGCATTCTCTCAACCAGCTTCACGAGGTAGTCACCTGGAATGCATTTTAACTAATAGATGTGCTATGTTAAAGTTCATTTGTGGAATTTCTTGTGACAAGGCAGGTGTGGTATTTAGAAGATAACCCTATTTGGTAAAAGACCAAGTCCATGTTACGGCAAGAACAGCTCAAATAAGCACATAGAAACAACAGTCCATCATTACTTTAAGAGGAAAGTCAATGTGGAAAATTTCAATAACTTTCTTCAAGCGCAGTCACAAAAACCATCAAGCGCTATGATGACACTGGCTCTCATGAGGAACTTATCCTCTGCTGCAGAGTTTATTAGAGTTACCAGCCTCAGATTGCAGCCCAAATAAATGCTTCACAGAGTTCAAGTAACAGACACATCTCAAACAACAACTGTTCAGAGGAGACTGCGTGAATCAGGCCTTCATGGTTTAATTGCTGCAAAGAAACCACTACAAAAGGACACCACCAAGAAGAAGAGACTTGCTCATGTTTCTCTGCCCAAGCAATGGACATTAGACCAGTGGAAATCTGTCCTTTGGTCTGATGTGTCCAAATTTGAGATTTTTGGTCCCAACAGCTGTGTCTTTGTGAGACGCAGAGTAGGTGAACGGATGATCTCTGCACGTGTGGTTCCCACTGTGAAGCATGGAGGAGGAGGTGTGATGGTGTGGGGTTGTTTTTCTGGTGACACTCAGTAATTTATTCAGAATTCAAGGCATACTTAACGAAAACGGCTACCACAGCATTCCGCAGCGATTCACCGTCTCATCTGGTTTATGCTCAGTTGGACTATTATTTGTTTTTCAACAGGATAATGGCCCAAAACACACCTCCAGGCTGTTTAAGGGCTATTTGACCAAAAAGGAGAGTGATGGAGTGCTGCATTAGATGACCTGGCCTCCACAATCACACGACCTCAACCAAATTGAGATGGTTTAGGATGAGTTGGACCACAGAGTGAAGGAAAAGCAGCCAACAAGTGCTGAGCATATGTGGGAACTCCTTCAAGACTGTTGGAAAAGCATTCCACATGAAGCTGGTTGAGAGAATGCCAAGAGTGTGCAAAGCTGTCATCAAGGGTGGCTACTTTGAAGATTCTAAAATGTTTAATATATATTTTTTGCTTACTACATGATTCCATATGTGTTATTTCGTAGTTTTGATGTCTTCACTATTATTAAACAATGTAGAAAATAGTAAAAATAAATACAAAGCCTTGAATGAGTAGGTGTGTCCAAACTTTTGAATGGTAGTGTAGGTTGTAATATGTTTTTTTGGGGGGCTTGCCTTCCCCAGTGATTTTACACATGCACTGCTAGTCACTAAAGTGCTACTAGAGAGAGAAATTCATCTCTTGCTCCATTGTTTTTCATTATGGAAGTAAATAATTTTTCATTTCCCATCTCATTAAAAAAACAATTAAATGGAACCAAGGTGGTAATGGATGTAATTTAATTGAACAGTAACATAGACAAAAGTCCACAATTTTAATCTAATGTGAGGCCTTATTAAAGAAGTATTGTCAATAACCGTCTGAATTTCTATTTCTTTAGCAACATATCAAGTAAGGTACAACTGACTGTTTGAACAAGGGAAAACAAGCAGAGCCTTTCTCTCTCTCTTTCTCTCTCCAGTCTCCGTGGTGAAAACAACACGTAGTCCCCTGATTGATACTTGTGCTGACGTCCAGCCTCAGCCTCCCAGAGAGATGAAGGGGGCTCTTTGTCTGATCATGATTGAATGACATGTTCAATCAAAGACAAAGCTATGCTACCGTCCCCAATTGCACAATCCACATTAAAGCCAACCGAGGTCTAAGTAATTCACTCAAAAAGGACTCGGGTAGAAAACATTGAAAATAGACTGCAACATAATTGCCTTGTGGAAGACTGAGAGAGTGGAACTGTAAAGACTGCCAGCAGTTTTGTGTTCACCAGAGATGCTTATTAATGCATCCATTTGAGTTCTGTTTTTTAAAATGTTTTGAATGGAACTAAAATGAGCCTTCCTGAAATAAACATGGGAACACATAAGCACGACTCTACAGTCTAAAAATACCAACAGGCTTTTATTGGGGCCTTTGAGAGAACGTAGGCTTCAGACTTCAAAAACATTGTACAGTATGTTACCTCAAATAATCTGTCAGGATCAAAGTTCTTCACAAAGTATAGAATACACTGGTGAAAAAGAGTTGCGTTTCTCACTGACATAGTCAGTGTGTAGTTCATCAAGATAAACATAAGTGTCATCAAGACAAACATAAGTGTTATTTGTATGAAGCTTTGTGTAAATAATATAAATGGTTTTCCTGCCTTTTAGTTAATGCGTGAAGTCTTTGTGCCATAGAGTGGTCTTCATTTCCTTTGGTAACCTTGGCAACCTGTGGGGACCTGACCCGAGACAGCCTATGATTGAGAGGTTGAATGGGAGGAATTTAGCTGTTTATTATCATGAACCATGAGTGTTTCCTCATGGATGGACTGACCTAGATCAGATTGAACAACATATTCCCAAAATCCTGCACCACACAGCAGGAATTGCTGGTTGTCCAGCTTAATCAATCCTGGTAAGGCATACCTTGGCGTTACCATGGCGACATGCAGGACACAGACACCTGTGAATTAACATTAGGCTGCTTTAAATAGAGTGGCAGGCAGGCAGAGAGGAGAGGGGAGAGAAGAGAGGAGAGTGAGGCGCTCAACACACTGCATTATTTCAGTCCTTGATCAATGCACTGATCCCTTAAAATCAAAGGAGAATTTAGTCAATCTGGTTTGGTTAACCCGGACACTGAACTGTACTCAGTCACACATTCTGATCCATTCTGGGAAGTGATGCTGATTTCCATGGAAGGGTAAACACAGAGGACTGTCTGTGTGCATATTAAAGTCAAGTTCATTCATAATCAGTTTAACAACCTCACTCACCAAACAGGGGACAGGAAATGTGGTTGCTAATAAGCAAGGCCCACACTCCCCATCAAAGTAATGATTGTGTGTGTGTGTGTGTGTGTGTGTGTGTGTGTGTGTGTGTGTGTGTGTGTGTGTGTGTGTGTGTGTGTGTGTGTGTGTGTGTGTGTGTGTGTGTGTGTGTGTGTGTGTGTGTGTGTGTGTGTGTGTGTGTGTGTGTGTGTGTGTGTGTGTGTGTGTGTGTGGCAATTGAGGGACACGGCGACTGAATTTCAGTAAGTCATTTTAAATAAATTTGTATAAAATAGAAATGAAAATTATATTTCGAAACATAAAAATGAAGGAGGATACCACTAGTCTTAAGTAATAGCAGAAGGTGTTATTCTATATGTATGGCAGCAAGCATTTATGACTATTTAACCTATTGAGACTAGAGGTCGATCGATTATGATTTTTCAACACCAACACCAATTATTGGAGGACCAAAAAAGCCGATACTGATTTAATCGGCCGATTAAAAAAAATATACAGTGGGGCAAAAAAGTATTTAGTCAGCCACCAATTGTGCAAGTTCTCCCACTTAAAAAGATGAGAGAGGCCTGTAATTTTCATCATAGGTACACTTCAACTATGACAGGCAAAATGAGAAAAACAAAATCCAGAAAAACACATTGTAGGATTTTTAATGAATTTATTTACAAATATGGTGGAAAATAAGTATTTGCTCACCACGAGAGAGAGCACTGCCCCTGAATGAGGGAAACCTGTCTCTAGTCTATTTTACTATTACAGTGCCTTGCGAAAGTATTCGGCCCCTTGAACCTTGCGACCTTTTGCCACATTTCAGGCTTCAAACATAAAGATATAAAACTGTATTTATTTGTGAAGAATCAACAACAAGTGGGACACAATCATGAAGTGGAACGACATTTATTGGATATTTCAAACTTTTTTAACAAATCAAAAACTGAAAAATTGGGCATGCAAAATTATTCAGCCCCTTTACTTTCAGTGCAGCAAACTCTCTCCAGAAGTTCAGTGAGGATCTCTGAATGATCCAATGTTGACCTAAATGACTAATGATGATAAATACAATCCACCTGTGTGTAATCAAGTCTCCGTATCAATGCACCTGCACTGTGATAGTCTCAGAGGTCCGTTAAAAGCGCAGAGAGAATCATGAAGAACAAGGAACACACCAGGCAGGTCCGAGATACTGTTGTGAAGAAGTTTAAAGCCGGATTTGGATACAAAAAGATTTCCCAAGCTTTAAACATCCCAAGGAGCACTGTGCAAGCAATAATATTGAAATGAAAGGAGTATCAGACCACTGCAAATCTACCAAGACCTGGCCGTCCCTCTAAACTTTCAGCTCATACAAGGAGAAGACTGATCAGAGATGCAGCCAAGAGGCCCATGATCACCCTGGATGAACTGCAGAGATCTACAGCTGAGGTGGGAGACTTTGTCCATAGGACAACAATCAGTCGTATATTGCACAAATCTGGCCTTTATGGAAGAGTGGCAAGAAGAAAGCCATTTCTTAAAGATATCCATAAAAAGTGTTGTTTAAAGTTTGCCACAAGCCACCTGGGATACACACCAAACATGTGGAAGAAGGTGCTCTGGTCAGATGAAACCAAAATTGAACTTTTTTGGCAACAATGCAAAACGTTATGTTTGGTGTAAAAGCTACACAGCTACACATCACCCTGAACACACCATCCCCACTGTCAAACATGGTGGTGGCAGCATCATGGTTTGGGCCTGCTTTTCTTCAGCAGGGACAGGGAAGATGGTTAAAATTGATGGGAAGATGGATGGAGCCAAATACAGGACCATTCTGGAAGAAAACCTGATGGAGTCTGCAAAAGACCTGAGACTGTCACTGAGATTTGTCTTCCAACAAAACAATGATCCAAAACATAGAGCAAAATCTACAATGGAATGGTTCAAAAATAAAATGACCAAGTCAAAGTCAAGACCTGAATCCAATCGAGAATCTGTGGAAAGAACTGAAAACTGCTGTTCACAAATGCTCTCCATCCAACCTCACTGAGCTCGAGCTGTTTTGCAAGGAGGAATGGGAAAAAATGTCAGTCTCTCGATGTGCAAAACTGATAGAGACATACCCCAAGCGACAGCAGCAAAAGGTGGCGCTGCAGAGTATTAACTTAAGGGGGCTGAATAATTTTGCACGCCCAATTTTTCAGTTTTTGATTTGTTAAAAAAGTTTGAAATATCCAGTAAATGTCATTCCACTTCATGATTGTGTCCCACTTGTTGTTGATTCTTCACAAAAAAATACAGTTTTATATCTTTATGTTTGAAGCCTGAAATGTGGCAAAAGGTCGCAAAGTTCAAGGGGGCCGAATACTTTCGCAAGGCACTGTACCTTATGGGATACAATTATTTTAAGATCGGGTTGTAATTCTGTCTAGTCTATTTGACTATTCCTTAAATTACCTTATGGGATACAATTATTTTAAGATCGGGTTGTAATTCTGTCTAGTCTATTTGACTATTCCTTAAATTACCTTATGGTATACAATTAAGTTAAGATGGAGTTAAAGGGTTGTAACTCAAATTGTATTTGTTATTTTGACTAACCTGCAGTGTTTTTTGGGGGGACGCATGAATCATGGTGTGAGTTGTGTCAAAAGGGAATAAGGCTGTAACCTAGCAAAATGTGGGAAAAGTCATGGGTTCTGAATACTTTCCGAAGGCACTGTGCTCCATTCTTGTGTATTTTATTTTATTCCATGTGTTAGCTACTCGTTTAAAAAAAAATGTTTTTACTCTGCTTCTTTGGGAAATGTTCGGAAGCATTTCACTGTAAAATCTACACCAGTTGTATTTGGCGCATGTGATAAATAAAATGAGATTTGATTTGATTGATAGATGGGTAAAATTTTTAATGGCGGACAATGAATTTCCCTTTGAGCATGGTGAAGTTATTAATTACACATGGTGTATCAATACACCCAGTAAATACAAAGATACAGGCACCCTTCCTAACTCAGTTGCCGGAGAAGGGGAAAAACGCTTAGGGATTTCACCATAAGGCCAATGGTGACTTTAAAACAGTTAGAGTTTAATGTCTGTGATAGGAGAAAACTGAGGATGGATAAAAAACATCCTATCCCTGTACAGGATAGAAATGCACATTCTTCCATTGCAAAACTACCATTCCAGTGTTTTACTTGCTATATTGTATTTACTTTGCCATCATGGCCTTTTTTGCCTTTACCTCCCTTCTCACCTCATTTGCTCACATTGTATATAAACTTGTTTCTACTGTATTATTGACTGTATGTTTGTTTTACTCCATGTGTAACTCTGTGTTGTTGTATGTGTCGAACTGCTTTGCTTTATCTTGGCCAGGCCGCAATTGTAAATGAGAACTTGTTCTCAACTTGCCTACCTGGTTAAATAAAGGTGAAATAAAAAAAATAAAAAATAAAAATATTCCAAAACATGCATCCTGTTTTCAATAAGACACTAAAGTAAAACTGCAACAAATGTGACAAATAAATTAACTTTATGTATTGAATACAAAGTGTTATGTTTGGGGCAAATCCAACACAACACATCAATGAGTACCACTTTTCATATTTTCTAGCATGGTTGTGGCTGCATCATGTTTTGGGTGTGCTTGTCATCGGCAAGGACTAGGAAGTTTCTTGGAGGATTAAAAGTAACAGAATGGAACCAAGCACAGGCAAAATCCTAGAGGAAAACCTGGCTCAGTCTGCTTTCCAGCAGACACTGAAAGACAAATTCACCTTCCAGCAGGAGAATAAACTAAAACACAAGACCAAATATACACTGGAGTTGCTTACCAAGACAACATTGAATGTTCTTGAGTGGCCTAGTTACAGTTTTGACTTAAATAAGCGCAAAAATAAATTTCAAGACTTTAAAAATGGCTGTCTAGCATTGATCAGCAACCAACTTGACAGAGCTTGAAGAATTTTAAAAAGATCAATGTGCAAATATGGTACAATCCAGGCGTGGAAAGCTCTTAGAGACTTACCAATAAAGACTCACAGGTGTAATCACTGCCAAAGGTGATTCTAACATGTACTGACTTAGGGGTGTGAATATTGTAGCAGGGTCAAGGGTGTGGGGTTTCCATGTCACCAAGTTCAATAACCAAACACACACAGAGAGCACAACTAGATTGCACACGGTGGGAAAGGGGGGGAATCCAGCAACAGGTCCACAACTGGTAAATTCTCTCTCTCTCTCTCTCTCTCTCTCTCTCTCTCTCTCTCTCTCTCTCTCTCTCTCTCTCTCTCTCTCTCTCTCTCTCTCTCTCTCTCTCTCTCT
Source organism: Oncorhynchus gorbuscha (assembly GCF_021184085.1). NCBI lineage: Eukaryota > Metazoa > Chordata > Actinopteri > Salmoniformes > Salmonidae > Oncorhynchus > Oncorhynchus gorbuscha. The sequence goes on from NC_060187.1 coordinate 36,575,787, forward strand.
CTCTCTCTCTCTCTCTCTCTCTCTCTCTCTCTCTCTCTCTCTCTCTCTCTCTCTCTCTCTCTCTCTCTCTCTCTCTCTCTCTCTCTCTCTCTCTCTCTCTCTCTCAACACGTGTTTCCCCTTTGTGCAGCCCGCTTCCTCTTTTATCCCCAAGCACTCAATGGCTTAATGATCAACCAGCTTGCCTCGTTGGGGCAGGAAGTCCATATAAGGCTCGGGCGTGCAAGATATCTTCCTTCAATAGCCACTCCCCTCACCTCTCCCTGACATCTGCCACAAAATGTATGTAAATGAGATATTTCTGTATTTTAAGTTTCATTAGATTTGTTAACATTTTTATGTTTTCACTTTGTCATTATAGGATAATGTGTGTAAATGGGTGAGAATTTTGTTTTATTTAATCCATTTTGAATTCAGGCTGTAACACAACAAATGTGGAATAAGTCATGTTATGTTTGGAGGAAAAAGGGGAAGGCTTGCAAGCCGAAGAACACCATCCCAACCGTGAAGCACGGGGGTGGCAGCATCATGTTGTGGGGGTGCTTTGCTGCAGGAGGGACTGGTGCACTTCACAAAATAGATGGCATAATGAGGCAGGAAAATTATGTGGATATATTGAAGCAACATCTCAAGACATCAGTCAGGAAGTTAAAGCTTGGTCGCAAATGGGTCTTCCAAATGGACAATGACCCCAAGCATACCTCTAAAGTTGTGGCAAAATGGCTTAAGGACAACAAAGTCAAGGTATTGGAGTGGCCATCACAAAGCCCTCACCTCAGTCCTGTAGAAAATTTGTGGGCAGAACTGAAAAAGCGTGTGCGAGCAAGGAGGCCTATACACCTGTCTCAGTTACACCAGCTCTGTCAGGGGGAATGGGCCAAAATTCACCCAACTTATTGTGGGAAGCTTGTGGAAGGCTACCAGAAACGTTTAACCCAAGTTAAACAATTTAATGGCAATGCTACCAAATACTAATTGAGTGTATGTAAACTTCTGACCCACTGGGAATGTGATGAAAGAAATAAAAGCTGAAATAAATCTCTCTCTCTACTATTATTCTGACATTTCACATTCTTAAAATAAAGTGGTGATCAAACTGACCTAAAACAGGGAATTTTTACTAGGATTACATGTCAGGAATTGTGAAAAGCTGAGTTTAAATGTATATGGCTAAGGTGTATGTAAACTTCCAACTCCAATTTTATATTCATTGATGACAAAGAGTGAAAATAACAGTGTGTGATGGAGTATTAATACTCATCAAAATGCAGCCTAACAAATGCTGTTGTGAAGCTAGTATGAGCTGGCATCTATTACAACTCCAAAATAAACCTTGATCTCAAAAAAGCTAGTTTCATCTGCATTTGCCTTTCTACAAGTTGAGAAGAAAGCCAAAGCAATCATGGTGAGGAAATAGAGTCTATTTAAATGATGAACATCTATTTTAAATCCACTATTCATCACGACTCAGGATATGACCCATATGCAGACACAGGATGTGGATAGTTCGGTTCTCAGAATATTTATTATAACAAAAGGGGCCGGCAAAGGGCAGGCAGGGGTTCGTAATCCAAGGCAGAGTCAATCAGGGACAGAACGGCAGGCAGGCAGGCTCAGGGTCAGGGCACGCAGAAAGGTCGGAACCGGGAAGTCTACTAAACAAGAACTAGAGACCTGGAGAAACGGGAAACACGCTGGCAAGACCTGACAGAACAAGACAAAACAAAACAAGCAAGCAGAAAACATATGTTTAAATACACAATGGGGAATAATAGGAGATATCTGATGGGGGGGGTGGAGACAAGGACAAGACAGGTGAAACAGATCAGGGTGTGACACTATTGCTCTCTTCCTGACCTGAATCTACTCTCCCCTCACTTATAGCTCTGCGAGCAGAATGATTATAAATGAAAATGGGATATTTATTTGATCATTTCCCTTTCACCTTTTCACATACTCCTAGCGTTTCTATCATCTCTTCCGCCTCCATCCTCCTCTCTCTTTTTCCAACTCTATTTGGTATTGTATCTCCTACTCTTTCTATCTTTCTTCCTCTCTTTTTCCAACTCTAATTGATATTGTATCTCCCACTCTTTCTGTCTTTCTTCCTCTCTTTTTCTTATTTTTAATCTCTCTCTCTCTTTACACATACAGTACCAGTCAAAAGTTTGGACACACCTACTCATTCCAGTTTGCAAAGCTGTCATCAAGGCAAAGGGTGGCTACTTTGAAGATTTGTTTAACACTTTTTTGGTTATTACATGATTCCATATGTGTTATTTCATAGTTTTGGCGTCTTCACTATTATTCTACAATGTAGAAAATAGTACAAATAAAGAACTTTTGACTGGTACTGTATAAAAGCCCCTAATTGGTAGAAATCCTCATTATTTAAATTTGGGTGTAATTATTTCCATAGCCTACACTTTCTTGGTCTATACTTCTAACGCGAGGGGGACGGATATGGCTTGTTTTAATGATCAAGATCAGCTGCTCACCAATTTGACAGCTCCAACACAGTTATACCTCCGACACTGCCAAAACATCAGCTATGTGGAACTCGGCTTTTGCTGCTTAACTGTTGATCTGATTGAATCTAAGCCTTAGTTAGAATGCTGTGTGCCTATACTATGTCACCTCGTTTTATGTGGCAGCAAAGTTATTTTTCCTGCTGTTTTCTGAAACAGCAGGCAGAAGCTTCTGCCTTGAGTTATTCTTTGTGATGTTATGTCATGTGTGCTCCTCTTCGGCCTCTAGGTCACCAAGCTTCTCGTTATGGTGCACACCTGTCACCATTGTTACCCGCACCTGCGTGTCATCAGACTCACCTGGATTCTATCACATCCCTGATTACCTTCCCTATATACAGTATGTCAATCCCTTTGGTTCCTTCCCCAGGCGTTATTGTTTCTGTTTCATGTCTGTGTGCTGTTAGTGTTTCTTGTTTTGTATTATGTACCATTTATTTTATTAAAACAGTCACTCCCTGAACTTGCTTACTGACTCTCAGTGCACAGCGTTACATGTTGGTGTAACAGTATAACTTTAGACCGTCCCCTCGCCCATACCCGGGTGGGAACCAGGGACCCTCTGCACACATCAACAACAGTCACCCACGAAGCATCATTACCCATCGGTCCACAAAAGCCACGGCCCTTGCAGAGCAAGGGGAACTACTACTTCAAGGTCTCAGAGGAAGTGACGTCACTGATTGAAACGCTATTTAGTGCGCACCGCTAACTAAGCTAGCCGTTTCACATCCGTTACATTGGCATGAGCTGTTGGTGTATTCCCCCATTAGTGATTTTACCTAATGCCAAAAGTCCCTGAAAAGCTCTCGTTTGAGAAGCCTGGTAAAACATTATTTTATTACATTTCAACACAGCAAGAACATTATGATACTGTGAGTCTGGTAATGATGGGAAAAGTCCCAGTCACATTGTCACAAATAGGGTGAAATGAGATCCTACCAACTCTTCTATTCTTCCACAGATGGATAAATAATCTTTTTATATATATATATATATATATATATATATATATATATATATATATATATATATATATATATATATATATATATATATATATATATATATAAAATGGAGCATGGGCTGTTGGTCTAGAGCACCTAAATCATCTTATTTTAATGAGCGAGAAGAGAAAGTTTAAATTGACACTGAGATCTTCATGGAAACGTAGAGAGTAATGTGGGTGCTTATTAAGACAGGTTACAGCTGAAGAAAATAGTTAGGGCTGTTAGTCAGAGTTCCTATAGGATCTATGAAGAGCATAACATTCAAAACCTCTGTGGTAAATGAGAATTAGGAGATGTGTTTAATACATGACTGGCCCTAAGCGAGATTCGGTTGGGGCCCCTTCACCTTATGGCAAAACATTTTAGTGGCTCCCCCCTTTTTTGTTTTAATGTTAATTTCCTGCAATTCTACACAATTTGCCATGGGCATAGAGAAAACATAGACATTTTATATCAAATGTCATATAATTCTTCTCTTTTTGTCATGGGGCAGAGATACTTTAAAAAACAGTTTTATAGGTTATTTCCTGCAATTCTACACATTTTGTAATGACTTATGCCATGTTAATATGATATCTGAGTGAGAATGACAAACAAAACCTAAATCAAATTAAATTGTATTTGTCAGATGTGCCAGATTCAATTGCATAATCTCCATGACTAATGTTCAAACTTATAGACGTCAACAGTATCTGGCCCAATGCTTCTAAAAATGTTAGGCACCTTAGCGTGAAATGCTTACTTAAAAGCCCTTAAACAACAATGCAGAGTTTTTAAAGCAAGAAAATATTAGCAAAATCTGTTTTTATACTAAAATAATAAATAAATAAAAATAGCAATAATGAGGCTATATACAGGGATATATATACCGAGTCAATGAGTGCGCGGGGGAGGGGAGTACAGGTTAATTGACGTAATATGTACATGTAGGTAGGGGTAAAAATGACTATGCATAGACCAGTGGTTCTTAACCTTGTTGGAGGTACTGAACCCCAACAGTTTCATATGCGCATTCACCGAACCCTTCTTAATTGAAAAAAAAATCAAATTCAAAACATAGGTATATATTTGACTGGTGCACAAAATGAACCGTGCATCAACATCACTGTGTTCAAAGAACAAAATCATCAAAACATTTTCACACAGATTATCATTTTCACACAAAAACAAAAACATAATAATTAATATTTACTGCAAATCAGTGTGACTTCTGCTGTTGCCTTTCAGAGACCAGTTCAGAAATGCGCGGCTTCACCTTGGCAAGTGCCACTCTCATGTCATTTTCGCAACAAAGTCTGTTCCTTTTCTTCGTTTTTATGTCCAGCATCCTCAAAGGATTGCTCGCAAAGATATGATGTAACAAACGGTATGAAAATCTCCAGAGCTTTCTTAGCAATAACAGGGTACGTTACCATTTGTTAACACCAAAACGTTGAAAGCGTTGTTGTTCTGAAGAGTTGCTGTTGAACCTGGCTCTGCTGAATTTCAATGATTTCATCGAGGTATTCATCATTGACATCTGTTGTCTCAACACTAAACGTGAACGGCTGTCTCACCCATGCTGGATATGACTCTCTTGTAGGGAAGTATCCGTCGAGAGACTTTGCAAGCTCATCTAAGTGCGTGGCAATTGCTTGCTTCAGTTCAGCGGGTACAGAAATGTCTCCGATTCCAGATACATCTTCGATCTTACTTACACAGTCGTCCAGCAGGGGAAAGTTTGCAAAGTTATTGTTCTCTGTTCTTCGTTTCCATAACGGTAGCTTTTTTTGAAAAGCCTTCAGGTTTTCCTCCGCTTCGATGATGTTGACTCCACCGCCCTGCATCTTTTGATTGAGATGATTGAGAGCTGCGAAGATATCGGCCATGTATGCTAAAATGAGAATGAACTCAGAATTTTTGAAGCAATCTGCATGACAATGTTGGTGCTCTTGCAAAAACAGGGCTAAATCCACACGCACGGCAAAAACACGATTCAGCACCTGTCCCCGGGATAACCACCTAACGTTAGAATGGTACAGAAGTACCTCGAATTCAGAGCCCATTTCTTTACACAGCTCACTGAAGATGCGATGCCGCAGAGCACTAGTTCGCACATAGTTCACGCATTCAACTACAATTTTTAATACTTCTGCAAGTTTTGGAGGCAAGGTTTTTGTTGCCAATGCATGCCTGTGCAGAATACAATGCGTAACAATGATGTGTGGTGCATCGGCTTTCACTAGCGCACCAAAACCAGACTTTCTTCCCAGCATGACTGGAGCTCCGTCCGAACAAACTGCAGAAACCATATCCCACGAAAGATTGTTGTCTTTGAAGAAGTCATCCACAAGTTTCTTCACATCGGCTGCCTTAGTTGTTGTTGTAAGAGGCTTACAAAATAAAAATTCTTCCTTTATCACGTCGTCTTTCACGTAGCGCACGAATACAGCAAGCTGGCTTAGATTGGAAACGTCTGTGGTCTCGTCGGGTTGAAGGCTGAATTTTGCCGGGCTTGAAATCAGATCTGCAAATACTTGAGCCAAGATGTCTTTGCTCATGTCCTCTATTCTGTCGCTGATGGTGTCATTTGAAAGAGAAATTTGGGATAACTTAACTTCGGCCTCTTTTCCCAGCATGATATTCGCCATCTTCAACACAGCTGGTTTTATGAGTGTTTCACCAATGGTGTGTGGTTTGCCCTGCTTTGCGATCAGGTAAGCAACTTCGTACGATGCTGTGAGGATCGGTTTGTTGATGGGTACAAAGCCGAGAACAGGCAGAGTAGCCTTATGATCGAATCTGGCTCTCTTCACCTTGAATTCAGCGAGCGTTGTGTTCTTGTATTTTCCATCTCCATGCAGCTTAAGGAAGTGTTCTCTTAGTTTTGCCAGTGCTAGACTAGAATTGCTCAACTTGGCATTGCAAATCATGCAGTTAGGACATTGACTCCCATCACGCTCGGTTATACATGTAAATCCATATTGTACATATTCGTCCGACCACTTTCCTTTTTTGCTCGACATAGTAAGTATGAAGGGATTAAAATATTAAGAAAGAAATCACAAGACGTACCATCACCACAGTCACAAACTGAGTGCGCCAAATTCCCTGCAGCACAGATAGGCCAAGCGATGTAGCGTGATCACCTGCAGCCAATGATGGCCAAGCGGAGCGTGTCATCACGAATCATATGAATCGGATGTTTGTCTTGACCTCCGCCGAACCCCTGAGACTGACTCACCGAACCCCTGGGGTTCGATCGAACCCAGGTTAAGAACCACTGGCATAGACTATGCACAGCTAGTAGCAGCAGTGTAAAAAATGTGTCGATGCAAATATTCCAGGTAGCCATTTGATTAACTGTATAGCAGTCTTATGGCTTGGGGGTAGAAGCTGTTAAGGAGCCTTTTGGACCTAGACTCGGTGCACCGGCACTTTGACAATTTTTACGGCCTTCCTCTGTTACCGCCTAGAATAGAGGTCCTGGATGGCAGGAAGCTTGGCCCCAGTGATGTACTGTGCTGTACGCACTACCCTCTGAGGGGGAATAGGCGTTGTCGTTCCTTCTTCACAACTGTCTTGGTGTGTTTGGACAATGATAGTTTGTTAGTGATGTGGACACCAAGCTCAACCCGCTCCAATACAGCTCGGTTTCAAGGGTATTTATTTAAACAACAAACAAAGAAAAAATGATAGGTCTCCTCCAGGAGACCTCCTCCGGGATACCATCTTCTGGGCTCCAGGGTCTTGCTGTATCCTGTGGGGAACAAAACTGAGCTCCCTCCATTATCTCTGGCACTTAGCATGACTATACGAGAGTAACCTCTCTTCCCCCAGTCCCCTCCCCAGTGTGCTGCCCTTCTGGCAGCTTCATGGGACTCATCCAGCTGGTGAGCAATCAGCCTCTTGATTAGACACTAACCACAATCATGCATTCAGTTGTACAACTGACTAGGTATCCGGAGAGCCCGTCGAGACCTGGCACGTCCAGCAGAGGGAGCCATCGCCACGTGATGTTGACTCGAGTCTCCCCCTGGTGACTAACCCGCTGTATGCCCCCCCCAGCTCTGTCGGGGAGGGGGCTGTCGTCAGTGTGACGTATGTCTCCCTTCTCGATAGTGCATCTACGCCCCTGACCTGTGAACAACAGAAAAAGAGAAGCGTGGAAGGGACAAGAACACCTGGTGACCCAATCCTTTGTGTCCCTTCCCCTGGCCAGCCAGACCATGGTGAACATGGTCTGTGACCAGGGTGAAGTGGGTCCCCAACAGGCAAGTAACACCTGAGAGTGTCTAGTGCCCACTTCACCGCTAGGCACTGTTTCTCGACAACAGAGTACACCACATGCTCCTCCACATCGTGTACCTGGGACAGGACGGCCCCTAGTCCCATGTCACATGCGTCCGTCTGGACAAATCGGGCATTATAAGAATCGGGTTGGAGCACAGAGCTTCCTTCAGACGCCTGAACGCAGCTTCGGTCTTGCCCATACATTTCACTGTTTTCGGGAGGTCGCGCCCTGGTTAGATCGGTAAGGGGGAGGCTATAGCTGCAAAGTTTGGGATAAACTGACTGTTGTATCCTGCCAGTCCCAGGAAGGACTTGACCTGTGACACATACCGTGGGGAACAAGCTTCACTTTCTGCTTCACAACCTTCTTCCAGGCCTCGGGGATCCGATATGGCCTCTTTCGTGTCATTTCCCGGGCCGGGTGCGGATGGGACCACCACTGGTAATGTTGGCGTCCTGGGTCTTGACCATAACACGGCCAAGGCTGTCCTCTTGTGCCACCATTTCAATAGGTTCATGTGGTAAATATGTTGGTTTCCGTCTCCCCGGCTGCCATGCGCGATAATTGACGGGTTCCAGCATCTCTATCACCTCGTACGACCCGTGCCATGTTGCCAGGAACTTACTTTCTGCTGTGGGGATTAAGACCAGCACCTTGTCTCCCACCTGAAATTTTCAGGATTGGGTTCCTGCGCTTGGATTGTGGGCCTTCTCCATATGTTCCCTTAGCCATATGACCAGTGGTATCATCCACTCCCTCATCGTCTCCATGTGTTCTACCACGCTGCGTAAGGGGGTCGGTTGGGCTTCCCACATCTGCTTGGCGAGGTCCAGTAGGCCACGTGGCCTTCTCCCATAGAGGAGTTTGAAAGGGGAAAATCCGGTGGATGACTGGGGCACTTCTCGGACCAAGTATATGAGGTGGGGTAGTAGCTGGTCCCAGTTGTTCCCGTCCTGCTCGATGACAGCATTTGTTTGAGCGTTTTATTGAACCGCTCGGTCGGAATCTGCTTGATCAACAGGAGAGCACACATCTTTCATTAGGTGGGACATGAACTCGGTACCTTGGTCGGTCAGGATCTCGTTTGGGATGCCCACCCGGCTAAAGAGGTGGAACATCTCCCGGGCGATTCCCTTGGATACCGCCACCCGTAGGGAAATGGCCTCTGGATACCGGGTGGCATAATCTACTATTACCAGGATGTACCGGTTTCCTCGTGCCATTTTTACCAGGGGTCTCACTATGTCCATGGCGATGCGTTCAAAGGGCACTCCGATGATCGATAGTAGGACCAGTGGGTTTCGGAAGTGTGCTTTTGGGGCAGTGATTTGACACTCCGAGCAGCTGCGACAATAGTCTTCCACAGCCCTTCAAATCCCAGACCAGTGGAATCGGGCGGTGATCCGTTCCCGGGTCTTCTCCATTCCCAGGTGCACCCCCAACAGATGGGTGTGGGCCAGCATAAGAACGGTTCCCACATACCGTCGAGGCAGCAACAGTACGTCTCAATGTTCCCCCTGTTGGCGCAACACCTGATATAACAGATTATTCTTGATTTGGAAATGGAGTTCCAGTCCACCTCGCTTCCGGGACTTGCCGATGGCATCGACTCCTCTCGAGCCTTGTAAGGTGCCCCTGGGCGCCACACTTAAAACACCTCCTTTGGTCTCCATCTGTTACGCACGCCTCTATGAAGAGGGAACGCAACACCCTGCTACAACTCACTCTCCGTGAAGTGAAAGAGGTATGGACTGGAGGTGCGAGTAAGGATGACAAAAGGCAGAGAATTGTACCGTTTACAACTAATTTATTCCGTCACACGGTAAATTTTGGGAAAAGGGGCAGGACGGAACCAAAGCAAAGAAAGTAAATATCAAAGCCCCCTCTTCCTTCCTTACCTGCCTACCCACTACTTACCTAACTTAGCACCACCTGGTGCGCTAACCAAAATACAGGCGGTGGTCTGCCCAGGTCTTTCCTAGTGTGCCTAGAGAGTGAATATACTATGGGTATATATATGCCCGCGGGCCTCTTGCCTAAGCACTCCCTAGGTGCCTTCCTCTTTCCCCCTGGGAACAAATTAAACAGAATAACACAAACAATTTCAATAATCAAACACTGTGTCCTATTGACACACAACAGTCATAACCAATCAGCTCCCTTACTCAACCAATACAGGACACACTAATAATCTCCCTCTGAGAACAACCAACACAGTATATCACCCTCAGCCATCAGCCTCCTCTCTCAGCAATCATCTCTCAGTTATGATCTTTTTGCAATGAATCTCCGAGCAATGATCTCTCATCTGAACAGAACACTGGCTTTTATATAGCTTCAGAAGGCATTGGTATTTGAAGACAGCTGCATCTTGACGAGGGGGTGGGGTCAGCTCTCCAATTAGCCATGGAGTCGACCAATCAGCTGCTTGGGGGGGATTTTAGGAATCCATCCTGAAACACACACCGAACAAACCACAACACAGAAACTGAGGAACGTAACACCATCCACCTGGGGTCGGCGGCGGCGGGCCGCTCTCCCCGGCCCTCTCTCCACGGGTCTGTGGCCCTTAGGCCCCGCTGGCTGTTGGTTCGGGGTATACAGCGGAGGGGGTGTCCTTCCGTCCCCTTGGACGGGTCCCTATCTTGGCCCGTCTCCCTTTCAGCAGGGCCTCGATGTTCTTATGCGTCTCCACTGCTCCTAGGAAGCCCTCAAGGTCTGGGGCACGTGTAGACTCACTGCCCTCTTCATGACGTGGGGTAGCCCCCGTAAGAAGTGATCCATGACCACTTTGTCCATGATGGAGAGGGTGGATACTTCGTTTAGCAGCCACGCCGTGATGATGTGCAGTATGTCACTGATCTGGGCTCGGGGAGATGTCAGCTACAAACCTCCAGTCGTGGACCAGTTGGGCCCGATGGGCCAGACTGTACCCGTAGCTGCTTAGTATCTCCCGTTTGATACTGTCATAGTTAGCTGCCTGTTTTTCGTTAAGGTCCCAATATGCCTTTTTGGATGTTCCCGGACAGGAATGGGGCCAGCAGACTTGCCTACTTCGGAGACCTGGCACGTCCAGCAGAGGGAGCCATTTCCGCATAATGTTGACTCCGTCTGTCACCAGGCCTCGACAAGTCTAACCTGCTGTACGCCACAGGTGTTAAATAAACAGCTTGAAAAATATAGATGAAAGCTCTCTTGGTAAATAGTGTGGTCAACACCTTAAAATGAGGTTCTCTACTTCAGGCAAGCAAAATGAGATGAGTGAGGAGGTGTGGAGTCAGGCGCAGAGAGCAAAAGATGTGGGAAAAAACACGCTTTAATGTCCCGGATAAATAACATGAACAAAAAGTAGGAAAACAAATGAACAGAAATATAAACGGACAGCGTGAAACCCAAAATACAAACAATAACACTCAAACAAAGAACAGACGAACAAGCCCGCACGAAACAGAAGCGGGCTGAACAAACTATATATAACCCTACCCTAACAACCAAACAAGAAACAGGTGATACCAATCAGACAAAACCAAAGGAACACAGAACAACGGATCGGTGATAGCTAGTAGACCGGCGACGACGACCGCCGAGCGCCACCCGAACAAGAAGGGGAGTCACCTTCGGTAATATTCGTGACAGCTGATGCAGGGAAAACCCAGCCAACTGTATATGATCCATATCCTCGTTAAGCCATGACTCTGTAAAACATTAGATACTACAGTTTTTAATGTCCCATTGTTAGGATAGTGTCAAACAGAGCTCATCCAGTTTATTCTCCAGTGATTGCACATTCGCCAGTTGGAAAAATCCACGCGCCAACAAATTCTCACCAAACACCCGGATCTGCGGCCCCTGTATTGGCATCTTCTCTTCATACGAATGACAGGGATTTGGTCCAGCCATAAATTCTCCGAGAACACTTTGTCCAGTCCGAGATGAGTAATCTCTGTTCTGATGTCCAGAAGCTCTTTCCGGTCAAAAGAGATTTGATAAAAAACAAACAGAATAATTGTTAGTGTTTTTCTCCAGCACCCCTCTTATTTGATTAATGTTAGTGTTTACATCTTATTATTGGTTAATAGGGAAATGATAAAGAAATGGGGTCTTTATGCCACACTCTTAGAAAAAGGATTCTTCGGCTGTCCTCATAGGAGAACCCTTTTTGGTTCCAGATGGAACTCTTTTGGGTTCGATGTAGAACCCTTTGGGGAAATGGTTATACATGGAAGCCAATACAGTTCTACTTGGAACCAAAAGGGTTCTACACGGAACCAAAATTGGTTATTCAAAATGTTCTTCTATGGGGACAGCTAAATAACCCTTTTACAGAAAGCACATTTATGTGAGTGAAGTGGTCAGTGGTCACGGAGGCCATTATACTGTCCAGTTTCATATGTGAATGGATATAATGTATCGTAACATATTGTTTTGGAATGCAGAATAACTACAGCGTAGTATTATTAACTGTATCTACAGTGCATTCGGGAAACTATTCAGAGTATTCAGACCCCTTGACTTTTCCCACACTTTGTTACTTTACAGCCTTATTCTAAAATGCATTAAATTGTTTTTTTCCCCTCTTCTGAATGCTTTCTGAATGCACTGTACGCAACCAATCCATGGAGCTTTAGCTCATAAAAGAATAATAAAGTAAAGCAAGGTTAAAGTTCAATGTGTGGTCTGGCTAGCCTCAGTTGACAATGAGGGCTGCTTCTGTCCATCTCATTATGTCCTCACTATGTGCTAATTTAAGTTCTGGCTGCTTGTGCGGCTGGAGAGAGAAAATTAGTATGGGACAGTGATGAGTAGGAGTGTTATGAATGCTGGGAGAGTGATTACCACAACAAAGAGCCTGATGTAGATAGGGCCAGTGGAAAGCTCCTCCAGACCTCACCTCTGCTGACAAACACACACGCACACACACACGCACACACACACACACACACACACACACACACACACACACACACACACACACACACACACACACACACACACACACACACACACACACACACACACACACACACACACACACACACACACACACACACACACACACACACACACACACACACACACACATGCAGGCACACACAGACACAGAATCTGTCCACGTTTGCTAGGGCATTTTTAGCAGCAGGATCATTAGTGGTCCTTAACTGTATTTCTGTTCCTATAAGGGTTTAGGCAGCCTGAAATATATTGTATATCATTGTGATGTGTATTCAATAGGACAGATATAGCTTGTTTTGTTCGCTTGCATCTGTTTATGTAACATGACCCAGTTGTAACTATTTCTATCTGATGGTGTATTCAATTTGCACTTTTATACAGTACCAGTCAAACGTTTAAGAACACCTACTCCTTCAAGGTTTTTTCTTTATTTGGACTATTTTCTACATTGTAGAGTAATAGTGAAGACATCACAACTATGAAATAACACATATGGTATCATGTCGTAACCAAAAATGTGAAAAACAAATTAAATATTTTTTAGATGTTAGATTCTTCAAAGTAGCCACCCTTTGCCTCGATGACAGCTTTGCACCCTATTGGCAAATGTTTGTTCAGGGGGAGGGAAGCGGGACACGGTAGATGTCTGTTCGGGGAGGGATGTCCAAATGGGTAGCAGTGGGGGGGATGATGGAAGCGAGTAGAACAGGCCATATTTATTCAGCCTCTTGTGGTTAAAGAGTCACTGTTGTACCTTCTTCATGCACAGCCAAGGGCTCCACCTATGTGACTGCATTTGACTATTCATTGCTGTAAGCTGATTCTGTTTGTTATGGTTGGTTTAGTGTGCACCTGTGTCACGGGGAGCAGTTTGAAAAGGAGAAGCTATGGAGGTAGGGGATGTTACTGCTCCAGTAAATCTGTATGAGAGAGATGGTCTGGCTTGATATATATGTTCTACCATAGCACGTCAATTATGCCTGTACTGATAATTAATTACATGCAGACAGACAAGGTGCAAATGGCAGCACTGTCTGAGCTCATCTGTCATATCAGTGCATTGGATAAACAATCTTTCATTATCCATTATCTTTCACATTAACATCCCTTCAGTCTATAGCCTTTTTAAGTGTTCGTTGTGTTACTTCTAGTCAGTCGCACTGCAGGTAACAATAATTTATTACCATACTCATACTATTTTATTATTATTATTTTGTCTGAGCTGTTGATATTAAGTGCTACCCTCTAGCCTCCCCTCTCCATGATTTCTTATCTGCTTCAAGCAAACTTCTGCCTCACTAATCCCCTCCTTATTTTCCCTCCTCCTGTGTTATCTCTGTGTTATCTCTGTGTTATCTCTGTGTTATCTCTGTGTTATCTCTATATCTTGTTTCTGATTTGCAACTTAGAAGGGGATATGAGAGCATTAGCTTAGGATTCTCCTAAGCAGCACCAGGCCATGTGATCCTGACTGGCAGGCTGAAAGGATTTCCTATACACGGTAATACATCTCTGTCACTCCCAACCAACCTCCAGCAGCTCCCTGATCCTGCCATTTTAATTTAGGGGTCTGTCATATATAATTATACAGTTTATTTGTTAAACTTGTCATCAGTGTATTCCTTTGCTGCAATATTCATAAATCATGAAATATTATTGTATTAGCTTATTAGCTTACTGGTTGGGTGTGAAGTATGATGACAGTGGCTAATGATCCTTCTACTAATTGTTCACACATTGTCTACCAGTTTTCTTTCTCTTAGAATAGAATATCCTATATTGCCTCATGCCCTCGTCTCTCCTACTTTGAATGAATCTCTCCCCCTCTCCCTTCCTCCTCCCCTGCCTGCTCTCTCTCCTTCTCACCTAGGAGTGGTTTTGTTGTGCACTAGAGGACATCCCTTCTTCCTGCCATGGCCAGGCTCAGTGCAGGGAGCCCAGGGTTGTTGTGCTCAGTACAGCAAGGTCAGGGTCACCCCTGTTGTTGTCTGGATCTAGTCGATGCCAACCGGTCATGGGGGTTTAATCACAGTGACAGGAGCCTGGGATGGAGGGGACCCCGTCCATTCTCCTGCCTGATCCCTCTGATGGAGTGGAGAGACACTGATGGGATGATGCTACTCTCCACAACAATAGAGTTCCCTGGTGCCCTGGGCTGATTTCACAGCCTTTTGGAGGAGGAGATCATTTGATTCAATTATGACAATTAACTGAGCCAAGCTTCCCTTAACCCCGCTCCCCTTTCCTACCACATAAATACACTAACTCACTTTCAAGAACTCACACATGCAAGCACGCACACACACAATCAACTGGTCTCTGCTTAAAGATGATGCACAAATGGGGGGCACTGTCTAACAAAACTAATATACCTACATCAAAGTTAAAAACCCTATTGGGATTTTCTGCCAGCTTGTGGTCACAAATTAATATCCATAAGCCTCCTAAGTAAAAAGGATCAAGGTAATTCTGTGGCCTGGATATTTATTTGGGTAATGTCAGTTGTTTTCTTTTCCAGAGAGAAAGAGCAATTATCAGAGTGAGTTACTTTGGTGTTTACCAGTATAGTTTGGTAGATTGTGGGTATTTATAATAGATGGTTTGACTGTATGTGTACGTCTCTCATTGTGGATTGTACTATTGGAGAGAGGGAGTGAGACAGAACTAGAGAGTGGGCGGGGGGCAAAGGGGAGGAGGGAAATGGAACACAAAAAGGTATTGATATTCACAGGTTTGGATCCAGCCTGATTTGAACTAAGTTAGTCTCATTACATCATGTTAGTTGAGTTGAAGCGAATCATCATCCTGAAAATGTGTGAAAAAGATGCTCCTTTCATCCAGCCATTGCAGTTTGAAAAATGTCTTAATTCGTCACATTTTTTGTGATGTATCTCTCTGCTGGGAATTCTCTTTTTATTTTCATGTTACATTCTGATTAGCAGTAATAAAATAGCAATAATTCTTACATTGGCAATATTTTTCCCTAATATTTCACCCTCCATATCCTTCCCCCCTTCCTTTCCATCTAGAGGCCCTATCTCTGTGTTTCTTCAACCTTTACCACTTTATTTCTCCATCCCTCCATCTCTTCTCTCCATCTCATCTCTCCTTCCCCCCTTCCTTTTCTTCTAGAGGCCCTATCTCTGTGTTTCTTCAACCTTTACCACTTTATTTCTCCATCCCTCCATCTCTTCTCTCCATCTCATCTCTCCTTCCCCCCTTCCTTTCCGTCTAGAGGCCCTATCTCTGTGTTTCTTCAACCTTTACCACTTTATTTCTCCATCCCTCCATCTCTTCTCTCCATCTCATCTCTCCTTCCCCCTTCCTTTCCAGAGGCCCTATCTCTGTGTTTCTTCAACCTTTACCACTTTATTTCTCCATCCCTCCATCTCTTCTCTCCATCTCATCTCTCCTTCCCCCTTCCTTTCCGTCTAGAGGCCCTATCTCTGTGTTTCTTCAACCTTTACTACTTTATTTCTCCATCCCTCCATCTCTTCTCTCCATCTCATCTCTCCTTCCCCCCTTCCTTTCCGTCTAGAGGCCCTATCTCTGTGTTTCTTCAACCTTTACCACTTTATTTCTCCATCCCTCCATCTCTTCTCTCCATCTCATCTCTCCTTCCCCCCTTCCTTTCCGTCTAGAGGCCCTATCTCTGTGTTTCTTCAACCTTTACCACTTTATTTCTCCATCCCTCCATCTCTTCTCTCCATCTCATCTCTCCTTCCCCCCTTCCTTTCCGTCTAGAGGCCCTATCTCTGTGTTTCTTCAACCTTTACCACTTTATTTCTCCATCCCTCCATCTCTTCTCTCCATCTCATCTCTCCTTCCCCCCTTCCTTTCCGTCTAGAGGCCCTATCTCTGTGTTTCTTCAACCTTTACCACTTTATTTCTCCATCCCTCCATCTCTTCTCTCCATCTCATCTCTCCTTCCCCCCTTCCTTTCCATCTAGAGGCCCTATCTCTGTGTTTCTTCAACCTTTACCACTTTATTTCTCCATCCCTCCATCACTTCTCTCCATCTCATCTCTCCTTCCCCCCTTCCTTTCCATCTAGAGGCCCTATCTCTGTGTTTCTTCAACCTTTACCACTTTATTTCTCCATCCCTCCATCACTTCTCTCCATCTCATCTCTCCTTCCCCCCTTCCTTTCCGTCTAGAGGCCCTATCTCTGTGTTTCTTCAACATTTACCACTTTATTTCTCCATCCCTCCATCACTTCTCTCCATCTCATCTCTGCTTCCCCTCTTTAATTCCATTGCTGATTTGCTTCCCACATCTCCCCAGCTTAACCTTCCATAGAATCCTACTCCTCCCTGTGCTCTGCTCTCAATAGTGACTGACCAAGATATGGCAGACATTGGTCAGTTGAGATGTGAAATCCCTTTATTGGATTCCTTTACTTTAGTAGACATGACTGGACTCCCTTTGGAGTATCCATGTTATCTGTTGTCTAACGTGTTTGAAGGCACTTTGATCTACAACACAATCAAACAACAATCCCCCCCAAACATGCACTGAGTGTACAAAACATTAGGAACACCTGCTCTTTCCATGACGTAGACTGGACAGGTGAAATCTATGTTCCCTTATTAATGTCACTTGTTAAATCCACTTCAGTCACTGTAGATGAAGGGGAGGAGACAGATTAAAGAAGGATCTTTAAGCCTTGAGACAATTGAGACATGGATTGTGTATGTGTGCCAATTAGAGGGTCAGTGCCTTTGAACGGGGTATGGTAGTAGGTGCCAGGTGCACCAGTTTGAGTTTGTCAAGAACTGCAACACATTTTTCACACTCAAACATTTCCCATGTGAATCAAGAATGGTTCACCACCCAAAGGATATCCAGCCAACTTGACATTGGAGTCAACATGGGCGAGCATCCCTGTGGAATGCTTTCGACACCTTGTAGAGTCCATGCCACAATGAATTGAGGCTGTTCTGAGGGCAAAAAGGGGTGCAACTCAATATTGTTCCTAATTTTTTGTACAATCAGTGTATACAGTTTGTAATATCTCTGCTGGCAGGGTAGCCTAGTGGTTAGAGTGCTGGACTAGTAACCGGAAGGTTGCAAGTTCAAACCCCCGAGCTGAAAAGGTACAGATCTGTCGTTCTGCCCCTGAACAGGCAGTTAACCCACTGTTCCTAGGCCGTCATTGAAAATAAGAATTTGTTCTTAAATGACTTGCCTAGTTAAATAAAGGTAAAATAAAAAATCTCTGTGCTGGGATCAGGATAGTTCATTATAATATTATTAAATTAAAAACAATACAGGAACGAAATAATCAACATGTATTGATCACATCTTTACTAATGCTGCAGAAATGTTCTTTAAAGCAGTATCCAAATCCATCGAATGTAGTGATCACAGTATAATAGACATTTCTAGGAAAACTAAAGTTCAACAGGCTGGATGTAATATAGTGTACAAGAGGTCATATAATAAGTTTTGTAGTGATTCTTATGTTGTTGATGTAAACAATATTTGTTGGTCTGTGGTGTGTAATAAGGAGCAACCAGACACTGCACTTGACACATTTATGACATTTCTTATTCCAGTTTCCAATAAGCATGCACCCATTAACCTGTTACTCCTACCCCCTACTTTTTCGAACATTCTGTTAAAAATCGCACAACATTTCAGCGCCCTGCTACTCATGCCAGGAATATAGTATATGCATATGATTAGTATGTGTGGATAGAAAACACTCAGACGGTTATAAAACTGGTTAAATCACGGCTGTGACTATAACAGAACGTGTGTTTCATCGAAAAGTGCAGGAAAATCTGATCACTGAAAATGGAAAAATATGTCCATGCGCCATGGGGCCGAGGTTGCAATACCTACAGCTTCCACACGATGTTAACAGTCTTGTCATTTGCCTAGGCTTTATTTCTTGGTCAAACGAAGAAGAGACAGCCCATTTCTTCAGGTCTCCGACCGGATATTTTGGTTGAGATTTACCCGGACATTATTTCCAGACGTACAGCTATAGAATATACATCGCCTCGTGATCAATTTGAACGCTTATTAACGTTTACCAATACCTAAAGTTGCATTACAAAAGTATTTCGAAGTGTTTTGTGAAAGTTTATCGTCGACTTTTTTAATTTAAAAAAAATGACGTTATGTTATAAAACACAATTTTTTATTGTTGATCACACAGTCTTCATAGATCGATATCTAGGCTATATATGGACAAATTTAATCGAAAAAAAGACCCAATAGTGTTTATGGGACATCTAGGAGTGCCAACAAAGAAGATGGTCAATGGTAATGAATGTTTTATATTTTATTTGTGCGTTTTGTGTAGCGCCGACTATGCTAATTATTTTGTTTACGTCCCCTGCAGGTCTTTTGGGGTGTTACATGCTATCAGATAATAGCTTCTCATGCTTTCGCCGAAAAGCATTTTACAAATCTGACTTGTTGCCTGGATTCACAACGAGTGTAGCTTTAATTCAATACTCTGCATGTGTATTTTTAAATGAACGTTTGAGTTTTAACGAGTGATATTAGCATTTAGCGTAGCGCATTTGCATTTCCAGATGTCTAGATGGGACACATCAGGTAACTGATGCAGATTTTTTTTTAAGATAAAAATGCACCTTATGGAACAGCAAAGAGACACACAGATTTTGTAATGTAGACATGTGATAGTAGAGTAGTGGCCTGAGTGAATTTCAGGGGCAGAACAACTGATTTTTACCTTGTTATCACTGGGATTTGATCTAGCAACCTTCTGGTTACTGTCTCAATGCTCTAACCACTAGGCTACCTGCCATCCCAAAACACTTAACATGTTGTGAAAAGTGCTATGAAAAATGTAATGTCATGCAATATTTTTAATTGTATATAACTGCCTTAATGTTGATGGACCCCAAGAAGAGTAGCTGCTGCATTGGCAGGAACTAATGGGGATCCTTAATAAATACAAATACAAATAAAGGGCTGTTATACCTGGACTCTGCCTCTCAAAGCAGCAGCTCCGCTGGTCAAGGAGTGGTTTCATGAGGTAAAATCAGCAAAGCGGAGAAGAATCTTTATGGTTACCCTGTGGAGTTGAGCCTTCTGCAGAGTTAAGGACCACTAAGGATCCTGGTGCTAAAAATGTCCTAAAAGTGGAAGTGGAGCTCAGATGGACACAGGCTGACATGTAAACTGAGCCAGTGATTGCCTCTGATGCAGTTGTGCCAGACCCCTATGTTGTCGTGGAGGCTTCTGTCACCCATGACCGAACATCTCATCCTACATTGAGGACAACACTCCTCGGTATCAGATCGATACAGCTACGGCAGCACTGGATTTGCCTGAGGTTGCAGGTGAAGCTCCCTGCTCTGGACTGTGCTGACAACTCTGTCTCCCGCTCCATGTACCAGAATGCTACCATTGGTGAGGACATTCTCACCTTTACTCTTAAGGCAAAGCTGCTAGTTCTACCAACAAAATACAACCTAGCACTCTCGTACCCTGCAAACGATGATCTGTTCTGTGTTTTACACCCTGAGTTAAATGTAATGGAGTTTGTTGCACATGTTGTTAATGGTTGCCGTTCATTCAAAGACTTATATTGCTAGACCTGACTGCTTTGTCGACCTGGAAGCTATTGTGGTGGTCTCACCAACAGCACACATACACAAACATTGTCTTGTCAGAGGAGCCTGGTTTGATGTTAAAATTATGTTTTATTTATTTTCAAATAAATTCATAAAAAATCCTACAATGTGATTTTCTGGATTTTTTTTCTCATTTTGTCTGTCATAGTTGAAGTGTACCTATGATGAAAATTACAGGCCTCTCTCATGTTTTTAAGTGGGAGAACTTGCACAATTGGTGGCTGACTAGATACTTTTTTGCCCCACTGTACATCAGAACATTGGTATGCATTTATCTTGCCACTTGTGGAACTCTATAAAGAGGATTGAATGTCATAGAGATCTGCAGTATATACAGTGCCTTGCGAAAGTATTCGGCAACAAGTGGGATACAATCATGAAGTGGAACGACATTTATTGGATATTTATCTCGGACCTGCCTGGTGTGTTCCTTGTTCTTCATGATGCTCTCTGCGCTTTTAACGGACTTCTGAGACTATCACAGTGCAGGTGCATTTATACGGAGACTTGATTACACACAGGTGGATTGTATTTATCATCATTAGTCATTTAGGTCAACATTGGATCATTCAGAGATCCTCACTGAACTTCTGGAGAGAGTTTGCTGCACTGAAAGTAAAGGGGCTGAATAATTTTGCACGCCCAATTTTTCAGTTTTTGATTTGTTATAAAAGTCTGAAATATCCAATAAATGTCGTTCCACTTCATGATTGTGTCCCACTTGTTGTTGATTATTCACAAAAAAATACAGTTTTATATGTTTATGTTTGTGTCACGCCTTGGTCTTAGTATTTTGTGTTTTCTTTAATTATTTGTTCAGGCCAGGGTGTGACATGGGTTTATTGTGTTGTCGTATTGTTTTTTTGTAGGCATTGGGATTGTGGCTGATTAGGGGTGTGTCTAGCATAGGCTTGGCTGCCTGAGGCGGTTCTCAATCAGAGTCAGGTGATTCTCGTTTTCTCTGATTGGGAACCATATTTAGGTAGCCTGGGTTTCACTGTGTATTTTGTGGGTGATTGTTCCTGTCTCTGTGTAGTTGTTCACCAGACAGGCTGTATAGGTTTTCACGTTCCGTTTGTTGTTTTTGTATATTTCTAAGATATTTCATGTATCGCTATTCTTCATTAAAGAACATGAGTAACCACCACGCTGCATTTTGGTCCGCTTCTCCTTCAACAGACGAACGCCGTTACAGAATCACCCACCACAAATGGACCAAGCAACGTGGTAACAGGCAACAGCGGCAGCAGGAGCAGCGCAACAAGAATTTCTGGACTTGGGAGGAAATCCTCGACGGGAGAGGACCCTGGGCTAAACCAGGGGAGTGTCGCCGCACCAAGGTGCAGCGAGAGAGGGACTGGACATGGGAGGACGAACTGGACGGTGAAGGACCTTGGGCTCAGCCTGGAGAATATCGCCGCCCCAAGGAAGAACTGAAGGCGAGGAAAGCGGAGAGGCGCTGGTATGAGGAGGCAGCACGGCGACGCGGATGGAAGCCTGAGAGTCAGCCCCAAAAAAATGTATTGGGGGGGGGGCTTACAGGGAGTATGGCTATGCCAGGTAGGAGACCTGCGCAAAATCCCTGTGCTTACCGGGGGGGCTAGAGAGACCGGGCAGGCATCGTGTTATGCTATGGAGCGCACGGTGTCTCCAGTGCGGGTGCATAGCCCGGTGCGGTTCATACCAGCTCTTCGTATTGGCCGGGCTAGAGTGGGCATCGAGCCAGGTAAGGTTGGGCAGGCTCGGTGCTCAAGAGCTCCAGTGCGCCTGCATGGTCCGGTCTATCCAGAGCCATCTCCACACACCAGTCCTCCGGTGGCAGCTCCCTGCACCAGGCTTCTTGTGCGTGTTCTCTATCCAGTTCCACCTGTGCCAGCACCACGCATCAGGCCTACAGTGTGCCTCACCTCTCCAGCGCTGCCGGAGTCGCCCGCCTGTTCAGCGCTTCCAGAGCCTTCCTCCTCTACAGCGCTGCTGGAGTCTCCCGCCTGTTCAGCGCTGTCGGAGCCTTTCTCCTCTCCTGCGCTGCCGGAGTCTCCCGCCTGTTCAGCGCTTCCAGAGCCTTCATCCTCTACAGCGCTGCCGGAGCCTCCTGCCTGTTCGGAGCAGCCTGAGCTGCCAGACTGCATGGAGCAGCCAGAGCTGCCAGTCTGCATGGAGCAGCCAGAGCTGTCAGCCTGCATGGAGCAGCCTGAGCTGTCAGTCTGCATGGAGCAGCCTGAGCTGTCAGTCTGCATAGAGCAGCCAGAGCTGCCAGTCTGCATGGAGCAGCCAGAGCTGCCAGTCTGCATGCAGCAGCCAGAGCTATCAGTCTGCATGGAGCAGCCTGAGCTGTCAATCTGCATGGAGCAGCTAGAGCTGCCAGTCTGCATGGAGCAGACAGAGCTGCCAATCTGCATGGAGCAGCCAAAGCTGCCAGTCTACATGGAGCAGCCAGAGCTGTCAGTCTGCATGGAGCAGTCAGAGCAGCTAGATCCGCCAGTCAGCCATGATCTTCCAGATCTGCCAGTCACCAGATTCTTCCAGATCTGCCAGTCAACCAGACTGTTCCAGATCTGCCAGTCAACCAGACTCTTCCAGATCCGCCAGCCAGCCAGGATCTGTCGGAGCCAACTACCTACCTGAGCTTCATCTCAGTACTGGGCTTCCTCTCAGTCCTGGGCTTCCTCTCAGTACTGGGCTTCCCCTCAGTACTGGGCTTCCCCTCAGTCCCGGGATTCCCCTCAGTCCCGGGCTTCCCCTCAGTCCCGGGCTTCCCCTCAGTCCCGGGCTTCCCCTCAGTCCCGGGCTTCCCCTCAGTCCCGAGCTGCCCCTCAGTCCCGAGCTGCCCCTCAGTCCCGAGCTGCCCCTCAGTCCAGTGGGGTTCTGGGTGAGGACTATTAGGCCATGGTCTGCGGCGAGGGTGGATTATCCCAGGACGCGAGGGGGAGGAACTATGACATTTATGGAGTGGGGTCCACGTCCCGAGCCGGAGCCGCCACCATGGACAGACGCCCACCCGGACCCTCCCTATGGTTTTGAGGTGCATCCGGGAGTCCGCACCTTAGGGGAGGGGTTCTGTCATGCCTTGGTCTTAGTGTTTTGTGTTTTCTTTAATTATTTGTTCAGGCCAGGGTGTGACATGGGTTTATTGTGTTGTCGTATTGTTTTTTTTTTGGAGGCATTGGGATTGTGGCTGATTAGGGGTGTGTCTAGCATAGGCTTGGCTGCCTGAGGCGGTTCTCAATCAGAGTCAGGTGATTCTAGTTTTCTCTGATTGGGAACCATATTTAGGTAGCCTGGGTTTCACTGTGTATTTTGTGGGTGATTGTTCCTGTCTCTGTGTAGTTGTTCACCAAACAGGCTGTATAGGTTTTCACGTTCCGTTTGTTGTTTTTGTATATTTCTAAGTTATTTCATGTATCGCTATTCTTCATTAAAGAACATGAGTAACCACCACGCTGCATTTTGGTCCGCTTCTCCTTCAACAGACGAACGCCGTTACAGAATCACCCACCACAAATGGACCAAGCAACGTGGTAACAGGCAACAGCAGCAGCAGGAGCAGCGCGACAAGAATTTATGGACTTGGGAGGAAATCCTCGACGGGAGAGGACCCTGGGCTAAACCAGGGGAGTGTAGCCGCACCAAGGTGCAGCGAGGGAGGGACTGGACATGGGAGGACGAACTGGACGGTGAAGGACCTTGGGCTCAGCCTGGAGAATATTGCCGCCCCAAGGAAGAACTGGAGGCGGCGAAAGCGGAGAGGTGCTGGTATGAGGAGGCAGCACGGCGACACGGATGGAAGCCTGAGAGTCAGCCCCAAAAATGTATTGGGGGGGGCTTACAGGGAGTATGGCTATGCCAGGTAGGAGACCTGCGCAAACTCCCTGTGCTTACCGGGGGGCTAGAGAGACCGGGCAGGCACCGTGTTATGCTATGGAGCGCACGGTGTCTCCAGTGCGGGTGCATAGCCCGGTGCGGTTCATACCAGCTCTTCGTATTGGCCGGGCTAGAGTGGGCATCGAGCCAGGTAAGGTTGGGCAGGCTCGGTGCTCAAGAGCTCCAGTGCGCCTGCATGGTCCGGTCTATCCAGAGCCACCTCCACACACCAGTCCTCCGGTGGCAGCTCCCCGCACCAGGCTTCTTGTGCGTGTTCTCTATCCAGTTCCACCTGTGCCAGCACCACGCATCAGGCCTACAGTGCGCCTCGCCTCTCCAGCGCTGCCGGAGTCTCCCGCCTGTTCAGCGCTTCCAGAGCCTTCCTCCTCTACAGCGCTGCTGGAGTCTCCCGCCTGTTCAGCGCTGTCGGAGCCTTTCTCCTCTCCTGCGCTGCCGGAGTCTCCCGCCTGTTCAGCGCTTCCAGAGCCTTCATCCTCTACAGCGCTGCCGGAGCCTCCTGCCTGTTCGGAGCAGCCTGAGCTGCCAGACTGCATGGAGCAGCCAGAGCTGCCAGTCTGCATGGAGCAGCCAGAGCTGTCAGCCTGCATGGAGCAGCCTGAGCTGTCAGTCTGCATGGAGCAGCCAGAGCTGTCAGTCTGCATGGAGCAGCCAGAGCAGCTAGATCCGCCAGTCAGCCATGATCTTCCAGATCTGTCAGTCAACCAGATTCTTCCAGATCGGCCAGTCAACCAGACTCTTCCAGATCTGCCAGTCAACCAGACTCTTCCAGATCCGCCAGCCAGCCAGGATCTGTCGGAGCCAACTACCTGCCTGAGCTTCATCTCAGTACTGGGCTTCCTCTCAGTACTGGGCTTCCCCTCAGTACTGGGCTTCCCCTCAGTCCCGGGATTCCCCTCAGTCCCGGGCTTCCCCTCAGTCCCGAGCTGCCCCTCAGTCCCGAGCTGCCCCTCAGTCCCGAGTTGCCCCTCAGTCCCGAGCTGCCGCTCAGTCCCGAGCTGCCCCTCAGTCCCGAGCTGCCCCTCAGTCATGAGCTGCTCCTCAGTCCAGTGGGGTTCTGGGTGAGGACTATTAGGCCATGGTCGGCGGCGAGGGTGGATTATCCCAGGGCGCGAGGGGGACGAACTATGACATTTATGGAGTGGGGTCCACATCCCGAGCCGGAGCCGCCACCATGGACAGACGCCCACCCGGACCCTCCCTATGGTTTTGAGGTGCGTCCGGGAGTCTGCACCTTGGGGGGGGGGGGGGGGTTCTTTCACGCCTTGGTCTTAGTATTTTGTGTTTTCTTTAATTATTTGTTCAGGCCAGGGTGTGACATGGGTTTATTGTGTTGTCGTATTGTTTTTTTTTGTAGGCATTGGGATTGTGGCTGATTAGGGGTGTGTCTAGCATAGGCCTGGCTGCCTGAGGCGGTTCTCAATCAGAGTCAGGTGATCCTCGTTTTCTCTGATTGGGAACCATATTTAGGTAGCCTGGGTTTCACTGTGTATTTTGTTGGGTGATTGTTCCTGTCTCTGTGTAGTTGTTCACCAGACAGGCTGTATAGGTTTTCAAGTTCCGTTTGTTGTTTTTGTATATTTATAAGTTATTTCATGTATATTATTTCACCACATTGTATTTTGGTCCGCTTCTCCTTCAACAGACGAACGCCGTTACAGTTTGAAGCCTGAAATGTGGCAAAAGGTAGCAAAGTTCAAGGGGGCCGAATACTTTCGCAAGGCACTGTACTTTAGAAATGAGTTGCCTCACTGGATAACCTACGTCAGGGAATCCAGAATAAGCTTTTGTTGGTTTTACATTATAGAGGTTTTTAAATATTTCAATACAATATGATCTTCAGCTGAAAGTACTCATCATAAATGTGTACCCGTATTTGCATCTGTCTTTAAATACATTTATATTACATAAGGTGATTCTGCACTTCAGCATTAAAGGGTGCCATTTATTATACTTTCGATTTTTGAAGATCCTCACCTGGGTTCACAGTTTATGCAGACACTTAGATCTGTCAGCATTACAAATCAAAATGTATTTTCCACATTTTTTTATATATGTTTTATTTATTTCACCTTTATTTAACCAGGTAGGCAAGTTGAGAACAAGTTCTCATTTACAATTGCGACCTGGCCAAGATAAAGCAAAGCAGTTTGACACATACAACAACACAGAGTTACACATGGAGTAAAACAAACATACAGTCAATAATACAGTAGAAACAAGTCTATATACGATGTAAGCAAATGAGGTGAGATAAGGGAGGTAAAGGCAAAAAAAGGCCATGGTGGCAAAGTAAATACAATATAGCAAGTAAAACACTGGAATGGTAGATTTGCAGTGGAAGAATGTGCAAAGTAGAAAAAAATAAAAATAATGGGGTACAAAGGAGCAAAATAAAAAATAAAATAAAAATACAGTAGGGAAAGAGGTAGTTGTTTGGGCTAAATTATAGATGGGCTATGTGCAGTAATCTGTGAGCTGCTCTGACAGCTGGTGCTTAAAGCTAGCGAGGGAGATACAGTGGGGAGAACAAGTATTTGATACACTGCCGATTAAGCAGGTTTTCCTACTTACAAAGCATGTAGAGGTCTATAATTTTATCATAGGTACACTTCAACTGTGAGAGACGCAATCTAAAACAAAAATCCAGAAAATCCCAGTGTATGATTTTTAAGTAATTAATTTGCATGTTATTGCATGCAATAAGTATTTGATACATCATAAAAGCAGAACTTAATATTTGGTATAGAAACCTTTGTTTGCATTTACAGAGATCATATGTTTCCTGTAGTTCTTGACCAGGTTTGCACACACTGCAGCAGGGATTTTGGCCCACTCCTCCACACAGACCTCCAGATCCTTCAGGTTTCGGGGCTGTCACTGGGCATTACGGACTTTCAGCTCCCTCCAAAGATTTTCTATTGGGTTCAGGTCAGACTGTGGTCCCAGCTCTCTTCAGGTCATTGACCAGGTCCTGTCGTGTAGTTATGGGCTGATCCCTCACCTTCCTCATGATCATTGATGCCCCACGAGGTGAGATCTTGCATGGAGCCCCAGACCGAGGGTGATTGACCCTCATCTTGAACTTCTTCCATTTTCGAATAATTGCGCCAACAGTTGTTGCCTTCTCACCAAGCTGCTTGCCTATTGTCCTGTAGCCCATCCCAGCCTTGTGCAGGTCTACAATTCTATCCCTGATGTCCTTACACAGCTGTCTGGTCTTGGCCATTGTGGAGAGGTTGGTGTCTGTTTGATTGAGTGTGTGGACAGGTGTCTTTTATACAGGTAACGAGTTCAAACAGGTGCAGGTAATACAGGTAATGAGTGGAGAACAGGAGGGCTTCTTAAAGAAAAACTAACAGGTATGTGAGAGCCGGAATTCTTACTGGTTGGTAGGTGATCAAATACTTATGTCATGCAATAAAATGCAAAGTAATTACTTAAAAATCATACAATGTGATTTTCTGGATTTTTGTTTTAGATTCCGTCTCTCAGTTGAAGTGTACCTCTGATAAAAAATGACAGACCTCTACATGCTTTGTAAGTAGGAAAACCTGCAAAATCGGCAGTGTATCAAATACTTTTCCCCCCACAGTAAGTGTTTCCAGTTTCAGCGAATTTTGTAGCTCCTTCCAGTCATTGGCAGCAGAGAACTGGAAGGAGAGGCGGCCAAAGAAATAATAGGTTTTGGGGTTGACCAGAGAGATATACCTGCTGGAGGACGTGCTACAGGTGGGTGATGCTATGGTGACCAGCGAGCTGAGATAAGGGGGACTTTACCTAGCAGGGTCTTGTAGATGACATGGAACCAGTGGGTTTGGCGACGAGTATGAAGCGAGGGCCAGCCAACGAGAGTGTACAGGTCACAATGGTAGGTAGTATATGGGGCTTTGGTGACAAAACAGGTGGCACTGTGATAGTCTTAGATAGACATGCACCAAATACAACAGGTGGACATTACTGTGAAATTTCCCAACCATTTCCCAACCATTTCCCAACCATGCAGAGTTAAAAAGTACGAAAAATGTGGTAAATATAAAAAAGGAAATAGTAAAACAGTAAAATAACAATAACGAGGCTATATACAAGGAGTACCTGTACCGAGTCAATGTGCAGCGGTACGAGGCAGTTTGGTAATTGAGGTAATACTGTATGAACATATAAGTAGGAGTAAAAGTGACTAGTTACCATCTCTATCTTCTGTAATGTCTTTGTCTCAATCCTTTAGACTGAATATTTCTGTTTTATTACAGTTTAAACCTTTGATTCAAAGACTCTCAGCTGCCCCTGCTTTCCCTGGTGTTGTCTACAGTCTACAACACAGACAGCTCTCCCTGCTTCACTGGGTGACTGAATCACTGGAGAAAAGAGAGGGAGGGAAGGAGGGTGGAGAGAAAGGGTGAGGTAGATGGCTGTGGGTGGGCCGGCTGCAGGTTTATGCACATTCTCTTAGCCCAATTTTCTGAAGATATTCAATCACGTTGTATTGTCCTTAGTTTTAGAGCCTAAACATTAATGTGGAAAATATTCCATTCACATGGGATGTTTGATCACTGATAGCATAAGCATGTGATGATCCTTCTGATTAGGAATGACAGCCTGGTCTCATAAACTAGACGTAACATAGTAAATGTTCATCCGAAACACTCAAATTCGTATGGTATGTGACGTTTGTTATGGTTACATAAGACAGATGGTTACTTACAGCTAAAATGAAAACAGAGTCCCGCTCCTAAACTCTGTGTTGCCCTTTTGGTGGATCCCCTGTTAGCAGTTCCTCTTTCCACTTGTTTTTACCTCCTTTTGAGTTTTTCAACTATAGATTTTAATTTCAGAAGTCAACTATAGATTTTAAATTCAGAAGTCAACTATAGATTTTGGGTGTATAAGGCAAACGTCAAGCAACCCAACGATTGCGAGTTTGAATCTCATTACGGACAACTTTAGCATATTAGCTAATTAGCATGTTAGCTAACCTTAACCATTTTAGCTAACCCGTCCCCTAACCCTAACCGTAACCCTTTAAACAAACTCCTAAACTTAACCCTAACCCCTAACCCCTAGCCTAGCTAGTTAGCCAGCTAGCAAGCATTAGCCACCTAGCTATAATTCGTAACATATCAACCGTTTTACAAATTATAAGTTGAGCAAATTCCTAACATTATTTTAATGCAAATTTTAATACAAATTGTAATTCCTAACATATCGTACAAAATGGGTGATGGACATCCACAAATTAATACATACAATATGAAGTGCAACGTATCATACTAAACGAAGTGTCTCGGATATATATGAAATGCTCTGAGACCAGGTTGGGAATGATGGTCCTCCAGCCCCCATTCATTCCTGAATTACCTTTTACATTGAGTGATTGATTGATTTATATTATTCTATACAGATAAATAACATACATTTTTCTAAACTAATCCAATCATTTATAGTTAGATTTTCTTGCACCAGTTACTGAAATAGGGACAAACATATCTCTGTCACATCTTCTCCGGTGTACGATGTCGTCAGAGTACTAACCACCAGTCCTGGGATTCATCATTGCACACACCTGGCACTCATCATTACACACACCTGTTAATAATTTTGATTCACACCTGGACTTCATTACCTTCATCATTTCCTCCCCTGTAAATGTCACTCCTTATGTTTTCTCACCAGTTGGTATTGTTCTTGTTTACCGGCGTGTAGCCTTATGGAATTGCCTCGTTACTGATTTTGTTGTTTTATTAAACGTTTCACCTGCACCTGCTTCCCGACTCACAGCTCTGTTATTACAGTCACTAACAAAATACAGTCATGGGTGGTATGGAAACGCCACAGTTTCACTCAAAGGGGCAAGGCACACTGGGTAAGCATATTGGAGGCGTGGCTTAGTGTGTGGTGTTACTCAAAAACATAAAGCTGATACAACTTAAATGTGGACCTTCTACAGGGTCATAGTGACTATCAGTTTGAGTAATGACTACAAAATCACATGAAGTAACTATACTCAAATATATGATGTGTGTTGAGTTTTCTCAAAAGTTTTGAGTCATGACAACACTGTGTTTACAGTGCATGTATCACCACTTTGGGAGTGTTAAATGGGAATTTGAGGAATTATAGCCAAGTTTCTTTCTCCCGCTGAGTATCTATTTGAGAGTGATACTCTCAGAACCGATTACTCTGAATGGGTTTTCATCTGCAATAATTCTAACCTCAATAAGACAGGGATCTTTGCTCTGTGGTACACAGCCACATATCTGCCCAGACAAGAACTACAGGGAAAGAAACAAGTTATAGACAGAGGAGCTGGGAGGAGTCAGGCAGTGAACAGAGAATGAGATTAATCTAACTTCTATGGTCCCCAACCTCAATACCCCAGCTGCCCTCAATCTGAACTCACACACATATGCACACCAGTGGAGGCTGGTGAGGGGAGGACTGATCATAGTAATGGAAACGTGTTTCAATCTATTCCATCCACTCTTTCCAGCTATTACTATGAGCTGTCCTCCCCTCATCTGCCTCCATTGATGCCCACATTAAACACACACACACACACACACACACACACACACACACACACACACACACACACACACACACACACACACACACACACACACACACACACACACACACACACACACACACACACACACACACACACACACACACACACACACACACACACACAGCACACCGAGTGGAACTCACTCCCAGCTCCATCAAGTGGAAAATTACTTTGTGATGAGAGTATTATCTTTAACTTCTTTTGCAAAGATGGGCTCAC
The DNA here is from genome assembly GCF_021184085.1 of Oncorhynchus gorbuscha. Classification (NCBI taxonomy): domain Eukaryota; kingdom Metazoa; phylum Chordata; class Actinopteri; order Salmoniformes; family Salmonidae; genus Oncorhynchus; species Oncorhynchus gorbuscha. Next base: position 36,606,834 of record NC_060187.1, read on the forward strand.
ACCAATGCTTGTGTGTTTCGATTAAATGTGCGACTGTGTGTAGGTGTGTGTGCAGGTATCTGTGTGTTCAAAAGCAAGTGTGTTCAAAATAAAGTGTGTGCTTGATTGCTTGTGTGCTTGCATGTGTGTTATGAGGGCGTAGCGCCAGTACAATTAGTCCCGCTGCCCGCAGCGTGGCCCTAATCACAGGTTTGATACTGCAGGAAAGGTCAGCCTCAATCACCCCTTCTAATCAAACAGACATTAGTATGCAATAAATAAGACACGCAGCACTTGCCATCCACTGATCCACTGGCGCACACAGGCCACCGGCTTACTGTCACCACCCCCAAATGTACACAGATTTGAGAGAGATGAAGCAAATTGGAGTGTAAATTATGAGAGGTAAAACAGCACAAAAGGTAATTACACTGCTTATGAACAACTGGGTATGAAGATAGAACAAGGGAGAGTAGGGAGGTGTCAGTGGATCAGGTGTTTTTATCATCAACAGTGAAGCAGATGATGAGATCTTTGGTAAATACTGGTTCTTACTCATCAGGTAATCCAAGCATGTGTTCTCATTACCAAAGCCAGATGCTTGACCGGGTTTGCAATTGAGCAGCCAGATGTGCTTTCATGAGTGCATAATTGGCTCCTGCAAATGATTTGCATTCAAATATAGTGGGATTCATAATTATTGGATGCCTTGATAAAGATGAGCACAAAGAGTGTATAAAATAAATAATAGGGGTCAAAATAATGATCCAGTAATTCCGGACCTCACTGTATGTGTTGTTCTGGATCCACTGTGCATGTCTAATTTCCATACAGTCAGTTACAGGTAAACTACATGACCAAAACTACGTGGACACCTGGGCATTAATATGGAGTTGGTCCCCCATTTGCTACTACAACAGACTCCACTCTTCTGGGAAGGCTTTCCACTAGATGTTGGAACATTGCTGCAGGGACTTGCTACCATTGTGAGGTCAGCCACAGATGTTGGGCGATTAGGCCTGGCTCGCAGTTGGCGTTCTAATTAATTCAAAATGTGTTTGATGGGGTTGAGGTCAGGGCTCTGTGCAGGCCAGTCAAGTTCTTTCACACCGATCTCGACAAACCATTTCTGTATGGACCTTGCGTTGTGCACGGAGGCATTGTCAAGCTGAAACAAGAAAGGGCCTTCGCCAAAAACTGTTGCCACAAAGATTCATCTAGAATTACATTGTACGCTGTAGTGTTAAGATTTTCCTTCACTGGAACTAACGGACCAAGTCTGAACCATGAAAAACAACCCCAGACCATTATTCCTCCTCCACCAAACTTTACAGTTGGCACTATGCATTCGGGCAGGTATCATTCTCCTGGCATCCGTCAAACCCAGATTTGTCCTTTGGACTGCCAGATGGTGAACCGTGATTCATCACTCCAGGGAACGTGTTTGCATTGCTCCAGAGTCCAAGGGCAGCAGGCTTTACACCACTCCAGCCAACTCTTGGCATTGGCATGGTGATCTTAGGCTTGTGTGTGGCTGCTCGGCCATGGAAACCCATTTCATGAAGCTCCCGACAAAGAGTTTTTGCACTGACATTGCCTCCAGAGGCAGTTTGGAACTCGTTGGTGAGTGTTGCAACCGAGGACAGTGCTTCAGTACTCGGCGGTCCTGCTTGTGTGGCCTACAACTTCACAGCTGAGCCACTGTTGCTCCTAGACGTTTACACTTCACAATAACAGCACTTACAGTTGACCAGGGCAGCTCTAGCAGGGCAGAAATTTTAAATTTGACGAACTGACTTCTTGGAGGTATGCTATGACAGTGCCATGTTTAAAGTCACTGAACTCATCAGTAAGGCCATTCTACTGCCAGTGTTTGTCTATGGAGATTGCATGGTTGTGTGCTCGATTTCATACACCTTTCAACGGGTATGGCTGAAATAGCTGAATTCACTCATTTGAATGGGTGTCTACATACTTTTGTATATACAGTGTATATTAGATCTGCTTCTCTTTTTCTGCCTATATTGTTTGTGCTGTGATACTGTCTCTGTGCTGGCTGTGGAACGCCCCTGTCAAATTCTCTCCAATCTGACCAAGTCTCAGAATCTGTCATTACCGTCACACTATTCTGAGTCACGTGCACAAAGACGGACACCAGTGTTCTTCACTCATGTTCTCACTCCTTGTACTTTCATGATCTGACTAGGGTATTCTTCACAGTCCTCTATATGTATAACTGGGAAATAGATATTGTAACAAAAACATGTTACATTTGGACATTTTCTCTATTCTCTTGACACTTTGATCATTTGTTTCATGTCTATGAGTCTTTGTGCTTACTTGTGACATGTTCATATCGAACAACTACAGTTCTCATAAAGTGACTATTCTAATCAAGATACTCACTTTGATCAAAGAAAGCTAAGTGTGTGAGCATGTGCAGAAGCATGTATCAGCAGAGTGCTAGAAGTGTCTAAGTCAATTGCCGTTCAAGTAGTTCACTCAGAAAGAGTCACATTCTTATTTCACTAGGATTAGTAATTGTTCAGAATAGACTGGATATATCATTGTTGAAGAGCTGTCTGAGGAAGACAGTTTTATCTTCATATTCTGCATGCTCAGATGAGTGCAATAATTACTTCTATCACGTTGGAGGATATATCCAATATAGCCCAGCACCTTCTCAGATATGGAGAGGCTTTCACTACCTCAGACATTTATACCTTCCCACACATGTGCATGTACTTCACATGAACAAAGTCACATGAATGGGGTCACAGATGCACTCACACACACACACACACACACACACACACACACACACACACACACACACACACACACACACACACACACACACACACACACACACACACACACACACACACACACACACACACACACACACACACACACACACACACACACACACACACACACACACACACACACACACCGTTCCTTTCCATCTCTGGAAGCCCGGACCTGAAATATACAGGTGACTGACAAAATAAAGGAAACACCAAGGTAAAGTTTCTAAAACACCAACATTAAGTGTCATAATAATAATTGATTCAACTTCTAAAGAGCTTTTTATTACAAAAATTATCTCAAAACGCGTTAAAAAAACATAACAAACAAGAATCATATAATACAGCAGGCCTGGACTATGATTTTCAGCTGGAGTTGAAGGTTTTGAGTGTTTCAAGCCGCCAACAGATGGAGCGAAAGTCAAGATGGAACCACATGGCTTGAGCAGAGGGCCTTGGGCCCACACGAGCTGTCAGAATGCACCTTGGCATAGATTCTACAAGTGTCTGTAACTCTACTGGAGGGATGTGACCAGTCTTCCACGAGAAATTCCATCATTTGGTGTTTTGTTGATGGTGAGGTATTTATAAATGACCCTAAAATAGAAGGGATGTTAACTGCTTAATACATTTAGGAAAAACACCTGTGTGGAATCACCTGCTTTCAATATATTTTGCATCCCTCATTTACTCAAGCGTTTCCTATATTTTTGCAGTTACCTGTATTTGCAGACAGAAACAGACAGAGTCCCCTGGGACGTAAAGGAGAGCACATACTGTAACAACAGACCTTCCCTCCCTCCAAGCGGACCTGATCTGGATGTGATGCCTGCTAGTCGTCCTGATGGCACAATTAGATCTGTGTCTGCTTTTCCATTAGCTTGTGTCAACAGTCAGGGCCACCATCATCAGAACACAGAGAACACTCTCTTTCTCTCTGCTCTGACTTCACTCACTACTTTGTTTGGTGTGGGAGGTGAATAAGACAGATAGAAGTGTGTGTCACGGGAAGGGATATACCATTACCAGGGGCATGAACTAGATAAGACTGCTGCACGCTGTTGCACCAGAGATAAATTGCTGATGTTTTTCTTTTAAATGTTTCATCTTGAATCATAGACGGTTTGCTGACTGGAGGCGTCCTGATGTTGTGATCCACAGGCCTAGGACAAGACAGAGATATTAGAGTGGAGCTGCCTTCAATGCTGTGGTGTAGTGAGAACAGACACTCTTCTGCAATGGGAACAGACACTCTGCTGCAATGGGAACATACACTCTGCTGCAATGGGAAAAGACACTCTGCTGCAATGGGAACAGACACTCTTCTGCAATGGGAACAGACACTCTGCTGCAATGGGAACATACACTCTGCTGCAATGGGAAAAGACACTCTGTTGCAATGGGAACAGACACTATGCTGCAATGGGAACAGACACTCTGCTGTAATGGAAACAGACACTCTGATGCAGTGGGAACAGAAACTCTGCTGCAATGGGAACAGACACTCTGCTGCAATGGGAACAGACACTCTGCTGCAATGGGAACAGACACTCTGCTGCAGTGGGAACAGACACTCTGCTGCAGTGGGAACAGACACTCTGCTGCAATGGGAACAGACACTCTGCTGCAGTGGGAACAGACACTCTGCTGCAATGGGAACAGACACTCTGCAATGGGAACAGACACAGACACTCTGCTGCATGCATGCTGCAAACAGACACTGGGAACAGACACTCTGCTGTAATGGGAAACAGACACTCTGAGTGGGAACAGACACTCTGAACACACTCTGCTGCAATGGGAACAGACACTCTGCTGCAATGGACACTCTGCTGCAGTAAACAGACACTCTGCTGCAAACAGACACTGCTGCAGTGGGAACAGACACTTTGCTGCAGTGGGAACAGACACTCTGCTGCAGTGGGAAAAGACACTCTGCTGCAGTGGGAACAGACACTCTGCTGCAATGGGAACAGACACTCTGCTGCAATGGGAACAGACACTCTGCTGCAATGGGAACAGACACTCTGCTGCAGTGGGAACAGACACTATGCTGCTATGGGAACAGACACTCTGCTGCAATGGGAACAGACACTCTGCTGCACACACTCTGCTGCAATGGGAACAGACACTCTGCTGCACAGACACTCTGCTGCTGCAGTGGGAACAGACACTCTGCTGCAATGGGAACAGACACTCTGCTGCAATGGGAACAGACACTCTGCTGCAATGGGAACAGACACTCTGCTGCAATGGGAACAGACACTCTGCTGCAATGGGAGCAGACACTCTGCTGCAGTGGGAACAGACACTCTGCTGCAATGGGAACAGACACTCTGCTGCAATGGGAACAGACACTCTGCTGCAATGGGAACAGACACTCTGCTGCAATGGTAGCAGACACTCTGCTGCAATGGGAACAGTGTCCCTCCCCGGGACAGGGACAGGACAGTGCTTAATGGCCTATGTCTGCAGGGCAGTAGTATAGATACCCGCTCAGAGGATCAGACACAGAGGGGCAAAAGGGGACCAGGGGCTGCAATTCATCTTCATTTTAATTGAGAACATGTGTTTGATCCGCTATTACTCCTTATAAATAAACCATGGCCCACAGCACTTTCTCTCTATTTAATTAATGCCGTTCCAACTGATGGTGCAGAGCAGAGGGGTGAAAAAGCATCACAACAAAACAAAATCACCTGACAGGCTAGGCTCCAAATAAGGAGAATAGAAGAAGAAACAAAGAAGGGGATATTAGCAGATGGACAAGGTCTAGGAAGACTTTATGGGAACGATTAGAAGAGAAGCCTTTCTAAAGATAGTGTTTCTGTGGGGTTTTGTTCCTGCCCACACGCTGAGCCAGTTATTGGTCATTGGCCCACAGCCTTTCTTCTGCGATTGGTACGCTCCTAGTCAACCAAAGGTTGGGCTGCTGCTGGTCGATTATCGATGCAGGGTATTCAGATGGGTTTTCTTCTTACCCCCCTTCGCTCTCCAGGCCAGCTTTTGTCTCTGTGAGGGGTAAGCCCCGGCACAAAAGCCCATGCCAGCTGGCATAGCAAAGGCTAGTGCTGGTTTAGGAATAAACAGAGTGCTGATTCCATGCTGATAAATTGATTCAATTTGGGTGTTGATAACCATTTTCTTTTATTCACATTCACTGAAAATTATTGAAAAAAGACCTGTGGAAGAGAGGCTTCTTTGCTTCGCTCTGTGAAAGTAGATTGAAATGCTATTTTAGGGGGGGATGAATGGAGAATGTTTACAATGTCTACAAATTGCAATCTTTCAGTCTCAGAATTCTATTCCTATCAATAAGCAAGAAGAATTTTAAATGTTGGTGAATGAACACCAGCCTCTTACAGGACAAGGTGTTAAACACACATTACGATATTATTTGAAACAAACAAAAACAGTGTGAAACAGGTGCATGTCTGGGAAGCTTTTAAGGATACAACGATCAGCTACTACTAAGAAATTAGATGAATAGAAAATGTATCAAATTGAAACAGAGGTCAAAACTCTGGAGAGGAAATATTGGTCCGATCCGAACAACATTTCTATTGTAAACATGACGAAAACAAAATATGAGCTGAATACTTTATTCAGTAAAAAATAGGAATATTCCCTGTACAGGCTGAAGCAGAGATGGTACGAATCAGGTGAAAAAACAGGGAAACTGTTGGCCAGTCAATTGAAATCTAGAGAAACAGATCGGCAAATAGGTGGAATCAGAAATAAGACAGGCAAGCTGATTACCAATCATAAAGATATAAACAATATATTTTGAGACTTCTATCAGGAACTTTCTACTTCAGACGGTCCTTTAGATATGCAGAAAGCAGAGGCATGGTTTCAGAATCTGAACCTTCCTAAACAAACAGAGGAAGACAGGAACTGGCTCGACCGCCCCATTACTTTGGAGGAGTTGACCGAAGCTACGAGACAAGCACCCAGTGGTAAAACTCTGGGGTTGGATGGGATACCCAGTGGTAAAACTCTGGGGTTGGATGGGATACCCAGTGGTAAAACTCTGGGGTTGGATGGGATACCCAGTGGTAAAACTCTGGGGTTGGATGGGATACCCAATGGTAAAACTCTGGGGTTGGATGGGATACCCAGTGGTAAAACTCTGGGGTTGGATGGGATACCCAGTAGTAAAACTCTGGGGTTGGATGGGATACCCAGTGGTAAAACTCTGGGGTTGGATGGGATACCCAGTGGTAAAACTCTGGGGTTGGATGGGATACCCAGTGATTTCTATAAAAGGTTTGCAGAGACGCTTAGCCCAGAAATATTGAAAACATTGAACACATCAATTGACACAGGTGAGCTCCCACCTTCTATGAGTGATGCAGTAATCACCCTAATCATCAGAAAGAAAAAAGGATCCCCATGAGTGTGGGAGCTACCGTCCAATTTCTTTGATAAATTGTGATGGAAAATGGTTTGCAAACCTTCAGGCTATGAGGGTGAATCATGTCATTAAAAAAATCATAAATCCAGACCAGGTGGGATTTGTGAAAGGCATCGGACAATCTTAGACTGCATGTCATCTGGAAAGCAAAATATTTGGATACTTCAGTGGCAGCTTTATCCCTGGATGCAGAGAAAGCCTTTGATAGGGTGGGATGGGACTACCTGCATTATACTATACATATGTTTGATTTGGACAGGGCTATTAGAATATTATTTAAGTTATGTACAACAACCCCAAATCCAATGGACTATGATCATCTCCATTTTCAGCAGGACAAGGCACAAAACAAGGTGACTGTCTCTCGCCTCTCATATTTATTACAGCATTAGAACCATTAGCCAAAGTTATTAGGCTGCATCAGTCAATCAAAGGGGTTAATATGGGAGGTAGGGAGAATAAACTACAGCTTTTATGCAGAGGACTTATTACTAATAACGTCAGACCCCAGCTCTCCTTATCGTTGACTTAGGAAATTAATTTTCAGAGATATCGGGCTATAACGTAAACTGGACCAAATCTGAAGTAATGCCGCATTCAAAACATTGTCTGAGAAATGACTTCCTCAGCTGGAGGTTTCAACAGGTCCCTAAAAACCTGAGGTACCTGGGGATCACTTTAAATCCTGGTCTAGAGAACATGATCTCTGAAAACCTTGACCCACCACTGAACAAAATTCAACTCCAGTTTAGGAGTTGGTATAAGCTACAAATCTCATTATGTTGTAGGAAACAGGTTATAAAGTTTTTCATAGATCCTAAACTGAATTATGTCATTAGCATGTTACCACTGTTCATACCTTTAAATCCAGAGACAAAAGTTTGTTTGGGCTGGTAAAAAGCCCATTAATGAAACTAGTGAGATGCCATGCAACGACTGAGAAGGGAGGATTAAAGCTCCCTAACATGCAATTATATCAAGAAGCCTTTGTTGCTGCCCAAATAGGCTCTCTCTTTACTGATACCTCTAATAGGCTCTCTCTTTACTGAGAACTCTAATAGGCTCTCTCTTTACTGATACCTCTAATAGGCTCTCTCTTTACTGATACCTCTAATATGGCTCTAATAGGCTCTCTCTTTACTGATACCTCTAATATGCTCTCTCTTTACCGAGAACTCTAATAGGCTCTCTCTTTACTGAAACCTCTAATATGCTCTCTCTTTACTGAGAACTCTAATAGGCTCTCTCTTTACTGATACCTCTAATATGCTCTCTCTTTACTGAGAACTCTAATATGCTCTCTCTTTACTGAGAACTCTAATAGGCTCTCTCTTTACTGAGAACTCTAATATGCTCTCTCTTTACTGAGAACTCTAATACTGGAACTACTGAGAACTCTAATAGGCTCTCTTTACTTTAATAGGCTGAGAACTACCTCTAATATGCTCTCTCTTTACTCTCTCTTTACTGAGAACTCTAATATGCTCTCTCTTTACTGATACCTCTAATAGGCTCTCTCTTTACTGATACCTCTAATATGCTCTCTCTTTACTGAGAACTCTAATAGGCTCTCTCTTTACTGAGAACTCTAATAGGCTCTCTCTTTACTGATACCTCTAATATGCTCTCTCTTTACTGAGAACTCTAATAGGCTCTCTCTTTACTGATACCTCTAATACTGATACCTCTAATATGCTCTCTCTTTACTATACCTCTAAACTCTAATAGGCTCTCTCTTTACTGATTTAATATGCTGAGAACTCTAATAGGCTCTCTTTACTTATACCTCTAATATGCTCTCTCTTTATGAGAACTCTAATACTGAGAACTCTAATAGGCTCTCTTTACTGAGAACTCTAATAGGCTCTCTCTTTACTGAGAACTCTAATATGCTCTCTTTTACTGAGAACTCTAATAGGCTCTCTTGAGAACTCTAATATGCTCTCTCTTTACTGAGAACTCTAATAGGCTCTCTCTTTACTGAGAACTCTAATAGGCTCTCTACTGAGAACTCTAATAAGCTCTCTCTTTACTGAGAACTCTAATAGGCTCTCTCTTTATATATGCTCTCTCTTTACTGAGAACTCTACTCTCTCTTTACTGAGAACTCTAATATGCTCTCTCTTTACTGAGAACTCTAATAGGCTCTCTCTTTACTGAGAACTCTAATAGGCCAATTTGGGTGGACATGGAGGAAGAAGTTAATGCCCCATTCGGAGCATCAGATTATTTGAGTCAACAAAAGGTGGGACTGCAGAATCCAATAATACCCCAAACAATTATTGTGAGAAATCTAAAATATTCACCTTTCCTAACAAGCTCTGCTTCATTATGGAACAACCCTAAATTGAAAATAGGGGGGAAAAGGTTTTCTGGAAAGATTGGTATAGAAAGGGGATAAAGGACATTAGTTGTCTAGATCAAGAAAACTCGTTTACCTAAGGTCCAAGTATAATTTACAGAAACAAGACTTTTGGAGATATGTCCAGGTTAGAGATTGTATGTTTAAGATAGGATAGAGTAACAACAAATGATAAGGCTGTTTCATTTTCGATCATCTTCACTGTACGTGCGGTGCAGGTCGGGGGTTTGGACACACTTACCCATTCAAATGAGTGGCTGTGTGTTTCCTGGCTTTTGACTGGTTCTGTATATTAATGTCTGCCAAGTTATTATTTAGTGATAAATGTAATTCAATTGCACTGTTATATTGTGAAAGGAAATAATAAAAACTATAAGAAATAAGCAAGTAGAATATTCGAAAGGATATAATATTTTCTTGAAGATTAATGTTCATCAAGCTGATTGATCTGTTATTGATATAGTGAATCCATATGTGTGTCTATGTGTGTGTGTGTGGGAGTATTGTGTATGTGTTCATTCCTCAGAGCTTTTGCACCTGGTGTGTATCTGCATTGAGGGACATTAATGAAAATGGGAGGGTTTGACTGTTTCTTATCAGCTAGTCCAGTCCTTAGCAACACACACACACACACACACACACACACACACACACACACACACACACACACACACACACACACACACACACACACACACACACACACACACACACACACACACACACACACACACACACACACACACACACACACACACACACACACACACACACACACACACACAGCAAACAGCCAGACCTCAAACAGCCAGAGCTACGGCCTCATCTCCTCAAGACATCACAAAGGCTACCTGTGTTCTAGAAGTGTGCAGCTGGGGATGAAAAACATGAGGGTAGTCCTGACACAAGTCCTTTATCAACAAACAGGGGAGCCAGGAGATGAATGTGTCATGGTGTGTGCTTAGTTCTGGCTCCAAGAGGGATGTATCAATATAGCAGTGGTGTTTCAGGAGGAGACGAATGTGCGTATGTGTGTCAGTGAGAGGTTGGAATAACCAGATCCATCTTTATTAGTTTGGATAGCTGTGTGCATCCCACCTGCTAGCACATCCCCCACATATATCAATCCCACTCTAGCTTGCATTACAGCAGTAGACAAATCAATCTCTTTAAATCAACAAAGCACAGGCAGCCATGATTATACAAAGATTGAGCTCAAGTCAGTGTTACTATTGGCAATGTATGAAAGATGAACTAATACCGTTTTTGTTTTATGGGAAATTCATTTGCATGCAGAACTGCAGGAGATATATGAACGTCCAAAGAAATAATTACACACATCTTTCAAACAAAGCAGTCAATAAACAAATCTAATTCTGAACAAATTCAACAGGAACGGTTCTCTGTTAAAGTTCTGAATAAAGTCTGCATAAAACAAAACGGTTAAACACATTGTACTAACAAAGCAGAAGCTTTCTGAGAACATTTAGTCAAATCTTAATATCCTGACTGAATGCTGGAAAAAAGTGAATGTGTTTTTGGAATCCAAAGATTAGAAAATGGAAAAGAAAGAGTGATTGAATTGAATAAACCTAGAAGAAAAACCCTATAATGTTGAGTGAGGGCTGAGAGTGAGAGCCTATGCAATGTGTCAGGGCTTGAGTGCTGTGACGATGTAACGAGACCTCTCTGGTGCTGATAGGGCTGTGAGACTGAGGCATCAGGGTTGCCATAGGCCTGTCGCTCTCTCTAAGAGGATGACACACACGCACACGCACACGCACACACTGTCACTCTCTGGGAAGATGACATACACACACAACGGGCACCCAGCCGTGGGAAGGAATGTCAACTTGTCTGAGTGAGAATGGCAGTCACCAGGGACATTGCGTCACACGCCCACATTGCCTGCAATACTGTAACAGTGCCATCACCAGCCGGAGTGTATGTGTTTCACGTATTTTGATTCTGATATGCTTATGTGAATAAAGTGCATTCGGAAATTTTTCAGACCCCTTGACTTTTTCCACATTTAATTACATTACAGACTTATTCTAAAATGAATTAAATTGTTTTTTTCCCTCCTTCATCTACACACAATACCCCATAATGACAAAGCAAAAAAATATATTTAAAAAACGCACCTTTGGCAGCGATTACAGCCTCGAGTCTTCTTGGGTATGACGCAACAAGCTTGCACAACTGTATCTGGGAAGTTTCTCTCATTTTTCTCTGCAGATCCTCTCAACCTCTGTGAGGTTGTATGGGGAGCGTCGCTGCACAGCTATTTTCAGGTCTCTCCAGAGATGTTTGATCCAATTCAAGTCCGGGCTCTGGCTGGGTCACTCAAGGACATTCAGAGACTTGTTCCGAAGCCCCTCCTGCGTTGTCTTGGCTGCGTCCTTAGGGTCGTTGTTGTGTTGGAGAACCTTCACCCCATTCTGAGGTCCTAAGCCCTCTGGAGCAGGTTTCATCATACCAGAGAATCTTGTTTCTCATTGTCTGAAAGTCTTTAGGTGCCTTTTGGCAAACTCCAAGCTGGCTGTCATGTGCCTTTTACTGAGGAGTGGCTTCCGTCTGGCCACCATAAAGGTCTTGATTGGTGGAGTGCTGCAGAGATGGTTGTCCCATCTCCACAGAGGAACTCTGGAGTTCAGTCAGTGACCATTGCGTTCTTGGTCACCTCCCTGACCAAGGCCCTACTCCAGATTGCTCAGTTTGGCTGGGCGGCCAGCTCTAAGAAGGGTCTTGGTGGTTCCAAACTTCTGTGGCCACTGTGTTCTTGAGGACCTTCAATGCTGCAGAAATGTTGTGGTACCCTTCCCCAGATCTGTGCCTCAACACAATCCTGTCTCGGATCTCTACGGACAATTCCTTCGACCTCATGGCTTTGTTTTTGCTCTGACATGCACGCTCAACTATGGGACCTTATAAGATGGGTTTGTGCCTTTCCAAATCATGTCTAATTAATAGAATTTACCCCAGGTGGACTCCAATCAAGTTGTAGAAACATCTCAAGGATGATCAATGGAAACAGGATGCATCGGAGCTCAATTTCGAGTCCCCGAGCAAAGGGTCTGAATACTTACGTAAATAAGGTATTTCTATTATTTTTGTATTTATTTTTTGCAAACCTGTTTTCACTTTGTCATTATGGGGTACTTTGTGAAGCTTGATGAGAGACATTGTTTATTTTATACATTTTAGAATAAGGCAGTAACGTAGCAACATTTGGAAAAGGTCAAGAGGCCTGAATACTTTCCGAGTACACTGTATGTATATAGTGATACATTATTTGGTTATGCGTGTACATAGATACTGTATCTGTGCCCCAGGCCTATTTACCATGGTATTGTTGTGACATTGTATAGTGGTGTTACAATGACAAATCAGAACTCTGATACGCGTTACATAAGTAGATTTTCCACCCGTGGTGACTTTTTGGTTTAGTAGCAGACTTGCACTATTGCAGTACGTAAGCAACCATCGAGAGAAGCAGATAATAACAATGGGACATTGAAGAACATAAGATACGGTTACGGTATGAAGAAGTCAACAATCAGTGTGTGCCGTAAAATATATAAAAACAGGTGCTTAATTTCCTCCTTCATGAAATCTACTCACAGACAAGCTGGCTTTCATGGCTGAGGTCCTGAGTTCTTTTGCCAAAGTCAACTGTCTGTTTGTTGACCCACACTCCTGTCCTTACAGGTTCTTACTGGTTCTCTTTAAGCACACACAGGGGTTTATTGAAATGATAAGCAGCAGGTTAAAGATCCTATATGACTATTTGAAGAACAGAGGATGAAAACAGCAGCCAAACAAGGCAAGCTAAGCCACTCTTCCTTGGAGTGCTGAGAGACAGGAAGCTAGAGTATATCAACAAGACAAGCTATGCAGCACTACACACATTTACACAAGTGTATATTTCCAATAAGTACCATAGCCTGAAGAAAAACATACACACACAACATAAACAGAATCTTTTTCAAAACACAACTTTAATTAGAAAATATTTCCCAAAATTCTTCCCAAATCTATACAAAATATTTGCACCAAATAAGAGTTCTCCCAATGTTAGTCTGTAATATATACAGTGCATCACCTTCTATCACACTAGCTGTTAATGAGGTGGTCTAATATAACAAAATAAGCTGAATACAATTAATAATTCATCAGAGCCTATGTTCAGTTCTACAAGGGAATATAGCTATACATTTAGTTGCACATTCAGACCCAAGTCCTTTACCAAAAATGTTTTTGAGTAAAAAGCAACAACACATTCTTCACACTGCAGCAAAGCAATCTTCTCAAACCTGAATAAATTCGATGCATATTGTATGATCCATGCCTGCAATTTGTTATTACTGACTTCAATTTAATGGAAGAGGTTTTAATCTGACTTTGAAGTCCTTTTCCACTGACACACTCATCATCTGCTTTAGTGACGCACACAGGTCAAAATATCATTGCCTGTATTATCTGACAGACTCCATCCTGCTCCACTCACTCATATTTATAGAGGCCATATCGCTTAAATTACACCAATATCGAATCCAATATAAAATGCTACTGAACATGAAACAAGTTGAGCACAGCCTGAGCCTGCTAAACTAAATATTGACTGAACATAAATATTGATAGGGGACCAGAGTAAAAGGGCAAGCCAACTATGAATAATGAGTTGTTGTTTATAGTCTTGACACAATGATTAAATCCTTGTTTGCTGTGTAACCTTTCATGCCACTCTGCAGCGAAGCACAAAAAACTCCACTGCTCAAATCAAAAGCCCTACCGTAGCCTAAAGCCTACAACCATTCACATCATAACTGCATGTTGATTTTTCGAGCTATCAGACAGTGGCAAGACTTGAACCACCCGCGATGCCAGGCGTTCCTTTTAACTGGCCTCTCTGAGCCACCTAATAGCAGTCCTAACAGGGTCCTAGGAATTGAATGAGATCTTTGATTACATTTCAGCTTTAACATCAGCATGCCTGCCAGCTAGTCATAACCCTGTACTTGGCTGCTGCTCTTAAGCACTCTCATTTGTTGGTTAATGTATACATTCACCGGCGTTGTTGTTCCCACATGAACTCAAAGTATAGCAGGTAGTGACTGGCCGTAAGGCAGGCACATTAGGGGAAGAGACTAAACAAAAGTATCCACCAAAAACCAAACCAAGAATCCTAACAGTGTACAGTACAGCATTGCATTCCATAACACACTGTATCAGGGGAACCCGTTATGACATCAAGTGATTTCTGACACCTTATCGATCACAGCTGTAGTAAACGCCTCAAATCCCACATTTCTCGCCTGCATCACATCTCACACCCGAGACAGCGACAACATATACGGGTGTCAACCAAGCAAACCAATTAAAAGACCAACCAAACACAAAATGTGACACAAGCCTTCAGTGGTGGCTACTTCTCATAGGTGTGAACTGGTTATGTAATGACTGCAACGCATGTGTACAGTAGTGTTAATTCAACACACAGATAGAGTTGAATCTTCTGTAGTGATCTCTAGAGGCATTTTCTATCAACAGGGTTGTGGTAGGGATATAGAGGGATATAGAGTTCTCATCTCCACCAACTAAAGTCATCACTCACATAATGGAGACACAGCACTTCATGACATCTCTAGTCCAGTTTCAACCACTGGTAGAGCCACTACATCTCCACGCCCTTACACACAACATTATAAAATAACAACCAGAGTGTGTGTGTGTGTGTGTGTGTGTGTGTGTGTGTGTGTGTGTGTGTGTGTGTGTGTGTGTGTGTGTGTGTGTGTGTGTGTGTGTGTGTGTGTGTGTGTGTGTGTGTGTGTGTGTGTGTGTGTGTGTGTGTGTGTGTGTGTGTGTGTGTGTGTGTGTGTGTAAAACAGGTTAGTGATACAGGAGTCATAGGAGTCCCTCCATTCTGTTCTGCTCTCCAGGTAGAGATTCCTTCCTGCAATAAGGAGGTTTGGCCCGAGAGCATCCCCACTGGAGCTGAGATTGAGAAAACTAAGCAAGGGAGAGACGGAGGGAGAGCCTGTTCTGCCCTGAGTGGTTGTTGGTTGAGTGTGGCCCCATAGGTAGGCGGGTCCCCAGGCCCTCAGATCACCCCAAACTCCATGAGAGACTTGAGGAGCACCGTGTCCTTGACATCACTGAACACTTTGCGGATGTTGTTGGTGTCGGTGGCGCAGGTGAAGTGTGGGTACAGCGTCTTGCTATCTTCCTTCTTGTCCCGGCTGTGAGCCTGCTGCTCATACATCTTCTGGATGTACTTCATAGCATCCTGAGCGTCACGTCGCTTTCCTTCATGTGTGGGGTGAGGAGGACAAGGGACAGGAAAGAGATGGAGACAACCACAGCAGAGGAGAGAGAGAAGGGAGAGAAGAGATCAGGAGATATGAGAATATGGTAGAGAAAAATGGGAGGCCATTAGAAAGACAAATGACAAGTAATGGATAGAACATATTGAATGATTTTCATGTAGTATTTTAGCCATCACACAATGTTACCATTTAGCAAAACGTTTAAGTGGCAACTGTACATCTAATGGCCAATATGAATGAATCTATAATAATAATTTCAGACTTTATGAAGGAAAGAACAATGTCTCCCCAACCCCCCACCACAGATGCCTGGAGTGATAGCTTAGTGATGCAAAGAGCAGGGTATTTATGGTTGCCATGAGCAACAGGCCGGGGGAGACGGGGTGCGCGGAGCTGATGTGTAGGTAGGTGGGGAAGCTCTAGAGAGGCTCTGCTACCTTCCTTCCACATCAGTGTAGGCACATTGTTAGTAAACTGTGTACCCACGCCATACACCTGGAAGTAACATGAAATCAATCACACATTCAACGTTTGCTGAAACAAGAATAAATGGTACTAAAAAAACATTATGTTTACTGGTTTTGCTATAGCCAGCATGGTTATGTATTCATGTGAGAACTCACCCTAAGAAATGGAAACCTCACGAGGTTTGAAATTACTTTCTAAAATGAGGTCTTTGTTATCCCAACCAGAAGCAACAGATAGCTACATCTCTAATGGTTTGAGAAAGAAAAATGAAACACCAAAGGATGTGGCTCGATAGGTTTACATCCATCATCACACAGCCTATTATCTACCAGCTCAATGTGATGGGATGTGTGTGTGTGTGAGAGAGAGTGTGTTTGTAAGAGTGCATGTGTGTGTGTATGTGTGTAAGAGAGTGAGTGTATATGTTTGTGTGTGAAAGAGTTTTTGTGAGAGTGTGTGTGTGTGTGTGTGTGTGTGTGTGTGTGTGTAGAGCTACCTGTGAACCCTGGGAAGTACTTCTGCAGGTCGGATGCCTGGATCTTGTCAGCCAGGATATCTGTCTTGTTGAGAAAGAGGATGATGGAGGTGTTGAGGAACCAGGGGGAATGGATGGTGGTGTAGAACAAAGCCAAGCTCTCATGCATACGCTTCTGCTGGGGGGGAGTGGGTATGAGGGGGAGAGGGGAGGGAGAGGGGGAGAGAAGGTGGAGAGAGAGTGAAGGGGGAGAGGAGAGGGGAGAAAAAGGAGAGATGGGGACAGGGTCACAATGGAGGTTAATGAATTTAGAGGGAGACTAAAAAGTGTCCAGGAAAGATAAGCGGCTTAGTGAGCCTTGGTCAGGAGGGAGGGTTGAAGGGATTGCGGTAAGGCAGCAGGTTTTGATAGGCAACAGTAAGACCTGTTGGCAATGGTCAGAAAACAACTCTGGAGATAATCTTGACTTACATTGAAGGCCAAGGACGACACAGAGAACAGACAGACTGACTGACAGACTAAATCTGTAAGACATTGCAGTCTTTAAAAAATGATGGAATAAGTGAGAGGAGAGATGACCTGTAGTGCTTTAGGGCAGGGCCTGGAAGGAAGGAAGGAAGGAAGGAAGGAAGGAAGGAAGGAAGGACGGACGGACGGACGGACGGACGGACGGACGGACGGACGGACGGACGGACGGACGGACGGACGGACGGACGGACGGACGGACGGACGGACGGACAGACAGACAGACAGACAGACAGACAGACAGACAGACAGACAGACAGACAGACAGACAGACAGACAGACAGACAGACAGACAGACAGACAGACAGACAGACAGACAGACAGACAGACAGACAGACGCTCACATCAGTCTCTCTCTCCTCCAGGACCTGGTCATACTCGCTGAGGGAAGCCAGGAAAATGAGGGATGTCACATCCTGAAAACAATGGATCCACTTTCTCCTCTCTGACTTCTGTCCACCCACATCCACAATCCTACCCAGAGGGAGAGAGAAAATGATAAAACACATGTTAGAGCATCTTTTAACACACACACACACACACACACACACACACACACACACACACACACACACACACACACACACACACACACACACACACACACACACACACACACACACACACACACACACACACACACACACACACACACACACACACACACAGTTTTGCCATTTAATCAATAAGGTGTTTGTGATGCCACACATGGCAGGGGCCTTGTCTTGGTGAGGCAGCTGGTCAGAGTTGTTAATGAGCTGCAGGCTCCGGACCGGGAACCGTTGCTGCAGGAGTGTCTGTACTCTATAGAGGTGTAGCTAACACTGTGAGAGAGGCTGTCATATCCCCCAGTGTATACACAGATTCCTCTCTTCTCTCTCCTGCTGTCACACATCAAACCTGATTCAGTTTCCAAGTCCCCATGCAAATGAGCTCTAAAAAAGGCCGTAATTAATACCTCACCATTTCTATCCCACTGTATCCTGCCTGCCCGATTACAGAGACAAATTACAGTCCAACCTTTCACAACAGAGGAGGAGAAACACGCCACACCTGAACATAGCTGGAACTTTCATGTTAATAATACAAAGGTCTCTTTAGACACAATTGCATGGACATGTTCAAAAGCACAAAAAGAAATGAGTGAGTTCTCAGGACGTTTCTGTATAATGCCAATTGTGATTGTATGTGATTGTAATTACACTGTCCAAAGCAGCCAAGGGTCGAGTCAGACAATATCTCTGTAAGAAAGCCTATAGTCTACTCCTAGAGTTGGGACGATAAACTGAAAAATGACCGTCACCGACACTGACACTCCTCTTTCTGAGGCAATTTTGCTTATGTGGTCATTTTCGTGATGAGGCTATACAATGTTCCTGCAGATTTTGGGGTTCTCAAAACCATTATTTGGTCAACAGTAATGTACATGAATCTGCTTTTTGCAATGAAAGTATCTGCCCTATTCCTATCTGCCGATGCTGGCTCTCAGTTCTACTCCCACCTTTGCTCACAGAGTGAAGAGAGAGAGATGCATTCTGACAAGCACATGGATACATGACTGTTGAGCAACATTTCAATGTAGTTGCGGGGGAAAACAACGTTTTTAAAACAACTACAGTAAATGTAGTTGAATAGAGGGGAAATACCGTTTTCTGTGAGTATAACAATTATTTCTCAACTCTCAATATTGATGAAATTATAGCACTTTACAAACGGAGTATGTTGCATTTGCGGTATTGAATAGATCAATTAGCCTATAAAAGCTTAATCAATCACATGACTATCTAATAACAATATCACATTCAGAATTAGCTATTTAGTGAAGGTGTTTTGAGTTTCCACTTCCTCAGGTTAATTATGTAGACAGGTTTGTGCCTTTCCAAATCATGTCCAATCAATTGAATTTACCACAGCTGGACTCCAATCAAGTTGTAGAAACATCTCAAGGATGATCAATGGAAACAGGTTGCACCTGAGCTCAATTTCGAGTCTCAGAGCAGAGGGTCGGAATTCAAATGCACTGTATATATATATATATTTTAATGCACCGTTACTTTCCATTAGTGGCAGAGCTCTAGACTTACTTCTTCCAGTGCCATTAAGAAGTAAGAAAATAAAGAAGTTTGATATTTTATCTAACATGTTAAGGGAATTCATGGTTGATATTCTGTGCAACATGTCAAAATAGCATCCAGAACTATGCATTTTTGTGCATATTGGGCTTTAGGCTATAGCCTATTCTACATAAGGTCCCACAGTTGACAGTGCATGTCAGAGCAAAAACCAAGCTATGAGGTCGAAGGAATTGTCCTTAGGATTGTGTCGAGGAACAGATCTGGGGAACGGTCCCAAAAAACGTCTCCAGCATTGAAGGTCCCCATGAACACAGTGGCCTCCCTCTTTCTTAAATGTAAGACGTTTGGAGCCACCAAGACTCTTCCAGAGCTGGCCGCCCGGCCAAACTGAGCAATTGGGGGAAAAGGACGTGGTCAGGGAGGTGACAAAGAACCCGATGGTCACTCTGACAGTGCTCCAGAGTTTCTCTGTGGAGATGGGGGAACCTTCCAGAAAGACAACCATCTCTGCATTACTCCACCAATCAGGCCTTTATGGTAGAGTGGCCAGACGGAAGCCACTCCTCAGTAAAAGGCACATGACAGACAGCTAGGAGATTATCTGGTCTGATGAAACCAGGAGTGAACTCTTTGACCTGAATGCCAAGCGTCACGTCTGGAGGAAACCTGGCACCATCCCTACGGTGAAGCATGGTGGTGGCAGCATCATGCTGTGAGGATGTTTTTCAGCGGCAGGGAGACTAGTCAGTGTCGAAGGGAAAGATGAGCGCAGCAAAGTGCAGAGAGATCCTTGATGGAAACTTGCTCCAGAGGGCTCAGGACCTCAGACTGGGGTGAAGGTTCACCCTCCAATACAACAACGACCATAAGCATACAGCCAAGACAAACCAGGACGGGCTTCGGGACAAGTCTCTGAATGTCTTTGAGTGGCCCAGCCAGAGCCCGGATTTGAACCCGATTGAACATCACTGGAGAGGCCTGAAAATAGCTGTGCAGCGACACTCCCCATCCAACCTGTCAAAGCTTGAAAGGATCAGCAGAGAAGAACTCCCCAAATATAGGTGTGGCAAGCTTGTAGCATCATACCCAAGAAGACTCGAGGATGTAATCGCTGACAAAGGTGCTTCAACAAAGTACTGAGTAAAGGGTCTGAATACTTATGTAAGTGTGAAATTTCAAATTTGTATTTTTAATACATTTGCAAACATTTCTAAAAACCTGGTTTTGCTTTGTCTTTATGTCGTATTTTGTGTAGATTGATGAGGGAAAAAAACAATTGAATCCATTTTTAGAAAAAGGCTGTAACGTAACTGTCACGTTCTGACCTTAGTTCTATTAAAGAATATGAACACTTACCACGCTGCACATTGGTCCTCACCTTCTTCCACCACAGACAACCGTTACAGAATCACCCACCACCAAAGGACCAAGCGGCATGGTAAGGAGCAGCGCTATCTGGAGGAGGTGACAACATGGGACGAGATAGAAAGGTGGTCGGTCGACCCAGGGAGAGTGCCGGAGCCCGCCTGGGATTCTCTGGAACAGTGCGAGGAGGGATGCCGGCAAATGGAGTTGGCACGCCGGCGAATGGAGTTGGCACGGCGATCAAGGAAGCCCAAGAGGCAGCCCCAAGAATGTATTGGGGGGAGGAACACTTCCTAAGTCAGGAAGGAGACCAGAGCCAACTCCCCGTGCTTACCGTGGAGGGAGGAGGACCGGGCAGGCACCGTGTTATGCCGTGAGGCGCACGGTGTCCCCGGTGCGCAGGCATAGCCCGGTGCGGTCTATTCCACCTCGCCGCACTGGCCTGTCTACGGGGAGTATCCAGCCAGGTAGTGTTGTGCAGGCTCGGTACTCGAGACCTCCAGTGCGCCTCCACGTTCCGGTCTATCCGGTGCCTCTTCCACGCACCAGCCCTCCGGTGGCAGTCCCCCGCACCAGGCTGTCTCTCCGTCTCCTCCCTACAGGTGCTCCCGCCGGTCCAGCGCTGCCAGAGTCTCCCTCCTGTCCAGCACTGCCAGAGTCTCCCTCCTGTCCTGAGCTGCCAGAGTCTCCCTCCTGTCCTGAGCTGCCGGAGTCGCCCGTCTGTCCTGAGCTGCCGGAGTCGCCCGTCTGTCCTGAGCTGCCGGAGTCGCCCGTCTGTCCTGAGCTGCCGGAGCCGCCCGCCAGTCAGGAGCTGCCATCGCCGCCTGCCAGGAGCTGCCATCGCCGCCTGTCAGCCAGGAGCTGCCAGAGCCGCCTGTCAGTTAGGAGCCCAGTCCGAGTTCATCGGCAAGGGTCGCCACTTAAGTGGGCCGAGACTATGATGGAGTGGGGTCCACGTCTGGCGTCAGAGCCGCCATCGCGTACAGATGCCCACCCTCCCCCTCCCCTATAGGTTTTGGGCCGGAGCCCGCACCTTTGGGGGTACTGTCACGTTCTGATCTTAATTCCTTTGTGATGTCTTTGTTTTAGTATGGTCAGGGCGTGAGTTGGGTGGGCAGTCTATGTTCTATTTTCTGTTTCGTATCTGTACCAGACAGAACTGTTTCGGTTTCATTTCGTTCTCTTGTTGGTTTTGTATTTTAGTGTTCTGAGTTCGATTAAAGAATATGAAGACTTACCACGCTGCGCATTGGTCCTCACCTTCTTCCACCAAAGGCAACCGTTACAGTAACAAAACATGGAAAAGGTCAAAGGGTCTGAATACCTTCCAAATGCAGTGTAAATATTGTGGATTTCTCATTATTAAGCAAAATGGGTCAATATATAGTGATATGACATTTGTGTAAATTTCCCAACTCTATGTAGTCCAGAATTTCATCAGCAGCTATGCTGTTCTATTAGTTCCCTTGAGATCTTGAGTCCTGGGTGAGTGATATGAGTGAGAGTGTGGCCACCTGAGTGTGATGGTCTTTACGGTGAAGGAGTAGTCATGGATGCCAGTGGTGGGGAATCGTACCCGCAGCACGTCCTGAGCAGTGGGGATGTAGTCTGGGGCAGATATGCGGTCCAGATTGGTCATATAACTGAACAGGACAGAAAAACAGAAAGAAAGAGAGAGCATGTTAAAAATGTGAAATAATTAAATTGCCCGTGGTAATGACAATGGCAGTAGCAAGTTCATTCTATCGATCATGTTCTTTACATGATACATGTCATATGAACGCTATACAACAACAATCAACACAAATGTAGTTTTGCAGAATGAATTGAGCTGGGAAATGGAGGGAAACGGGAAGGGAAAAGGAGTCTTTACCACTGTTGGGATTATTGTGTTCAAGGCTTTTGTTGATACACCCTGTCATTAATTGGATGTTGACTGACTATGTGCATGTTTCTTATTATACTGACGCAGAGCTAGCTGAGTAAATACTGAGAGAGCAGAGAGAAGGAGAGAGAGGACACACGGGCGAGACAGGTATGGACAGATACGGGAGGAACACATAGCAGTCCAACAGTATTGCAGTGATTGAGATGAGTCGTTTCCATTCATTTTCAGTAATGTGACGCATTAGCTACTCTGATGTCAACTTGTTGACTTTGTAGAAATGTATTACATTTGAACTTTATTGGTACTTTACTATCGGATAGCTTTCAAGAATGGGTGGAAAGTGAGAAACGATCCTCATTGTGGCTGTGTATTTTATAACATGAAATCAAATGAATGGTGCCTGATAAGATGGTTGTTTTGTGGCTTCAACATGGCTGAGATCTTGATGTGTATTTATTTGTGAACTTAGCCCCCTCCAATGGACATCATGGATTTTGCAGTTGATAAGGACAGTGTACAATGTACAGTGCTGTACAATGGGGACAAAGTGTTGTGAATGAAACAACATTTATATTGAATTGATTTTGATTATTCAAGTATAACATTTTATATTTACATACTTACATTTTACCAAGGAAGCAAAAAACATCTACTGAACATCTACAAAAAAACTTTGCACATATTTTACTTGGGGCAAATGCTGCTTAGTAAATATGTTCCATGGAGACAGAGATAGACAGAGAGCGAGAGAGATAAAAACTGAGATAAAGACAGAGAGCGAGAGAGATAGAGATAAAGATAGAGATAAAGACAGAGATATATAGAGAGATAGAGATAAATACAGAGAGAGAGACTGGTGGTACTCACTACTCTGTGGAGTCCAGCAACTGATACTCGCTGCGGCGGCTGTAGCAGACCCGGAGGCCTGGGTCGGCCCATAGATGGCGGATAGCTTCCACAAAGCCACGGTCCAGCTGGATGACCTGCACTGTGTCCACATCCTGCACCCACCTGGCATTCATCTGAAGGCAGAAAGAGGGGCTTTAATTGGTTCTAATGTATAATTCACAGGTGTCAAAGAAAAATCTGTGAAAGCCTCTCCAATCAAAAACACAGAAACCACATGTGTATAATGTGTTTTGTTTTGGTAAATAGATGCTACAGAGGTTGCCTTTCACTAATGGTTAAAGGTCAGTTTGATTGAACAGTATGTACAGTATGCCACCAGACCCTGACCTCATTCTCTGGGTAGGCATAGGGCAGTCGGAGGGTGATCATGGCCCGGGTCATAGCTTTCACAGCCGTGAAGATGTTCTGATAGATGAGCTTGGCGAAGTCCTGTCTTTCCTCCTCAGAGAAGCCACTTCCATGGATGATCCTCATCTGTCGGATGAAGGTGGTTTTCCCACTCTCCCCTGTGCCTGAGGACACATAGCCCAGAGGAGAGTCAGAGAGGAGAACACTTCTCTAAGGATGTTTTACATTTTTTATTAAACAATTTAATGTTACAATACGTGTTGATCCGCTGAAGAGTCAGAGACATCATTACACAATGAGCATTCGGCAACTCATCAAAACCTCACACATGCTTTCAAGCGTTACCAGCCATCTGCCTAGTGACAAACCTACTATGAGAGGATACAGTCCTCAGGTAAAAGCCTCAGAGGAATGCATAGTTAACCTTAAAGTAAAACCTTCAGGAAGTTGACAGGTTTGACAGATGTAGGCCACCGTCAAGTCAGGATGATAGTTTATTGTAATTAATTGGTTATGACACAGTTATTACACACATTTCACTTGTCCTGTCCTGCATCTAACCATTTTTTACCCTTATTTTACAAGGTAAGTTGACTGAGAACACATTCTCATTTACAGCAACAATCAGTGGAATAGTTATAGGCGAGAGGAGGGAGGATGAATGAGCCAATTGGAAGCTGGGGATCTGTGTGTGCACCATGCACTCTCACTACTCGTGTCTCCCAGGGCTCGGTTCTAGGCCCTCTTCTCTCTATACAACAAGTCACTCGGCTCTATCATATCCTCACATGGTCTTTCCTATCATTGCTAATGCAGATGACACTCAACTATTTTTCTGCTTCCACCTTCTGACACCCAAGTGGTGACACACATCTCTGCGTGTCTGGCAGATATCTCAGCTTGGATGTCAGCCCACCACCACAATGGACATAATCTGTTAATCTGTATTGTGTTATCCTTGATGATTTTCTTAAATTGTATGTGGAGGCGTCACCTGCTGGAGCGCCCTTATGTTTGGATTTTACAAACTGTCAAATAAATACAATCACTCATTCACCTCAAGCTCAACCTCAGAGCTGCCCTCCTCCCACGGGAAGGCCAGCCCGCTCAAAGACCTCTCCATCACGGTTGGCAACTCCACAGTGTAGCCCTCCCAGAGTGCAAAGAACCTCGGCGTGACCCTTGACAACACCCTGTTATACTCTGCAAACATGCTCTACCACATCCGTAAGGTATGACCCTACCTCACACAGGAAGCGGCACAGGTCCTGTCTGGACTACTGCAACTCGCTGTTGGCTGGGCTCCCCGCTTGTGAGGTCCAGACTGGGAATTTAGCCAGGACACCGGGGTAAACACCCCTACTCTTACGATAAGTGCTATGGGATCTTTTAGTGGCCACAGAGCGTCAGGTCACTCGTTTAACGTCTCATTCGAAAGACGGCACCCTACATAGTGCAATGCCCCCAATCACTGCCCTGGTGCATTCAGATCTTTTTTTTAGACCAGAGTGCCTCTTATTGTGCCTCATACCCCCTTTTATTTCCCTTTCGTCAAATTATTGAGTTTTTATTTGACAGAGTAGGCTATTTTGTACAGTGTTTCATGACCCCATCTATCTCATTCTTCAAATGTTAACATGTCAAAACATGCTTAACATATGTCTTTCCTTAGTAATGTCAGAAAGTAGGCCCTAGACTTAGAGAGGTGTATACCTCATGCATTCCTCACCTGCTACATTTATTTTACACTCCCAGTCCAGGTGTCCTGTAATAATAAATGTCATTGCATCTTTCTAAAAAAATATGAATGTTCGTTTTTGGCTTTGTGTCTTTCTCAAAGATATATATATATTTTTTCTTGTTGAATGCATCATCTTGTTGTTCTCATTGTTGGTTTAAAATGGGTGAAAAGTCAGTCATTGCCCACTCTGGACACTTTCAGCTGGCTTATATTCCATATGGATTTGTGTCTGTTGCTATTCAATAAAAATAAGTTAATAAACCCAAGAGTGAAGGAAGAAAAAACTAAATGTGTGTCGGCTATAATAAACATAGCCTAGTGCATTTAAAGTCGGGAGACAGAAGATGGAGCTACTGACCGAGTAAAAGAACTTTGATTTCTTTGCGTTCTCTGTTCTTCTGCTGTCGGAGAATCTTCTGAATCTCATTGTCAATAGCAATGCTCCTCCTCTCTTCATCGTCCAGGCAACAAACCCATGTCCGACGGCACCATTTCCAGCATGCCATGTCGAACTCACTCAAATAGGTAGAATTGTTTATAAATTAGTATAATATACATCTCATGCTTAGCAATACTGTAATTCTCAGAAAGTTTTTTTTTGAATTAGCCTATGTTTTAGAAGTAGGTATTTTGATGTTGTCAGACAAAGCACTAAATACATTTCCCAAGCAGTGTGTATTTTCTTTTCAGAATCAAAAACGGGATCATTGCATAATGTCCAATAATTGCACCGACACATTTTACTGGTTATTTATATAATTGAAAGACAAATTAGTGTCAAAAACACAAATGGCTGACATAATCATTTTACTCGACTTTTTGATAGCCTTTTTTTATGAATGGTAATTAAATCATAATTAGGGGACTTTTCCGCCAGAAAACCATGAAAATTCCGGTCACGAACATACAAAGAAGTTATTAAAAACAAATAGGTAGTATATAGTTTTATCAAAAAGATTTACCTTCAATGTGTCACACCTCTTGTAAAGCAAATACATCAGACTTTCGTTGCGCGTGATCCATTCTCCCCGTGTTCCTATAATATTTTGTTTAACTGTATGAAAGTTTCGTTGCAGCACAGCAGAGTATTTCCCAGTTTCAATAACAGTTTGTCTCAAACATAAGCAGATCCCTGTTTAAGTCTACTACAGTACGTGTTCGGTAGAATATGCAGGGTATGTAGCTTGGTGAAAACACCTCTCAGTCAATGGAATGCGCCTTGAGTGACATGGACTACCTCACTGCAGATAAAGTTTCGACTGAGGTACATCCCTCACTCAGTCTGCCACAGTCCCATGAGAATGTTAAATGTATGAAGTGAATGGAAAAAGTCCCTTCCTCATCTGTCAGGGATGTATAAACATCCTTTCAGACTTGTGGAGTAAGTTACTCATATTTTTGCTATACCAAACTAATATTTCATAACTCACAAGTGTCAATAGACATAGATGAATCATTCTAAAAGTGTTTTTGGTGTGAGATGATTGGCATAACAGGTAGGATATTTGTCACTCCTCTCCCGCCAGCGTTCTGTGTGTCAATCTTTTGTCTCAGCAGGCAGAACCGGTTTTACACAGGGATTTCGTGCACTCTTCACTAGGTCTCAGATATTAGGATTGCCTGAGCGCCACATTGCCATGGGAACAAGGTGAGGTAGGCCACTGCTGAGAAAGGGAGGGGGAGTAAGAGAGATATGGTGAGGGGGTGGGGACTGACGGTAACAGGAAATTCCCCTTCTTTCTGCCAAATACAAGAAGGTGCCAATTGTGAAAACCCAAAAGGCAGGGAAGAGTGCACGGAAGAAGCAACAGAGGGAACTCAGCTTAGGCAGTATGAGCTACGGCCCAGGGGAACTACCCAACCTATCCTCCCCATCTGTGGAAAATGGAATGAGGTAGCCAATACTTCCCATAAAACAAGGCATTATAAAGGATTTATCACAGAACAATTGTAATCTGTTATTTCAATTTCATGGATTTTGCACCTGCCTCTATCTGCAATCTATGTTGCTATTGTATATCCATGCATTCATTGATTTTAAACGGATATTAGCATTTTTATTTCAAATGTAATACTGTTTGAACATACACTCACCGGACAGGTTATTGGGTACATCACCCCATTCATAAAAATGGATCTCTACTACAGACAGTGAGCCATGTGGCCGTGGCTAGCTATACAAAGCAGGCAGGTATTGAGGCATTCAGTTACTGTTCGATTGAACGTTCGAATTGGCGAAATTCCTTTGGGCAAATACAGCTAGTTGATGAGAGAAGTCAAAGGAGAATGGCAAGAATTGTGCAAGCTAACAGGCGGGCCTCAAACAGGCAAGTAATGGCGCATACAACAGTGGTGTGCAGAACGGCATCTCAGAAAGCACAACTCGTCAATCCTTGTCACGGATGGACTATTGCAGCAGACGATCACACCGGGTTCCACTCCTATCAGCTAAAAACAAGAAGAAGCGGCTCCAGTGGGCATGCGATCACCAACACTGGACAATTGAGGAGTGGAAAAACATCACCTGGAACATGAGTTCAGTTTACTTAAGTGGCCTGCACAGTCCCCAGCCCTCAACCTAATAGAGCACGCTGTTCTGGAGGCAAAGATTGGTCCAATCCGGTACTAGATGGGTGTACCTAATAAAATGTCTATTGTGTGTGTGTCACGCCTACTCCCGTTCCCTCTCTCCGGCGCTCGACGTTGCCGGTCCTGGCAACCCACATTATGCACACCTTCCGTCTCCCAGGGTAGGCATGAGTATTCCATTACCATCGTTATCCATCAAACCCTTGCTGGTTCCCATTTCACTGACTGGCTGTCCTTCAAGTGTTGTCTCTACAGCTCTAGTGGATTCCAGTGCTGCTGGGAACTTCATCGACCAGGCCCGCCTCCTCCCTTAACATAACTTCATACCCGCTCTCCTCTTCTTTTCCTGTACAGGCTCTGGACATGCGACCATTAGGATCCGGCACAATTATGCACATCACAGCACCACTCAACCTACCGTGGGACCCATGTACCAGGAAAGCCTTCCCTTCCTTATCACCACCACACCTGTACACAAAGTCATGCTCGGCCTCCTGTGGCTCCAACTTCATAACCCCATCATATCCTGGTTGAGGATGAGAATCACCACCTGGGGACAAGGATGCCGGAGAACTTGCTTTCCCGTACACTTTGGTTCCATGTTGGTGGAAAGTTCTGTGAGTGCCCTCCAGCCTATCAATCTGTCCTCCCGAATCGTTGGCCCCGTGTGTTGGGATGTAGATGTGGGCACACACTTCCCTCGCCGCTAGACACCCAGGTATCATCCATACCATCATCCCTCTCCAATAATTACTGGTGGCCCACTGTCAACTCATGCACCGTATGTATCCAATCCAAATCTCCCCGGCACGCTCCAGCAGGGAAACTATTTCCCCTTCCCGTGCCTCAGCGGCCTTGATCTGTCATGACTCCTACCGAAGGTGGCTCTCCTTTCCTTTCGGGTGGCGCTCAGCGGTCGTCGTCACCGGCCTACTAGCTGCCACTGTTTTTTTCCTCCCCCTCCTTGTCTGTTTATTGGTTACACCTGTTGTTAATTAGGTTTTTAGTTGGTCTTTATTAGCCAGCCGGCCTGCCTGCTGGGTGTGCGGGATTGTTCTATGTGTACTTGTTGTGCACACGTGTGCCACGGCTGTTTCGTGTACGTGAGCTGTTTTTGGATACGGTTTAGTTCCCCTGTGATTTGGGGTATTTGTGTTGAGTGGCGTCTGCTTTTTCACCTGGTCGGTGTATTAAAGACGTGCCTACTCTGAACTCTCTGTCTCCTGCGTCTGACTCCTTCCTTTACTACACCCCGGACATTACAGATCACATTTGTCCATAGACTTTGTTAATGGTCTCCCCCTTTCTGATTGTTTTACCACTATTATGGTCGTTGTTGACAGATTCTCTAAATCCTGCCGTTTTATCCCTCTCTCTGGTCTACCTACCGCTCTCCAGGTCGCTGAGGTACTATTCCAGCAGGTCTTCTGGAGGACATTGTTTCTGACCATGGTACCCACTTCACGATGTGTGTCTGGACAGCCTTTATGGAGAAGCTGGGGGACATGGTCAGCATCACATCCAAGTACCGGCCTCAGTTCAATGGGTAGGTGGGGAGGACCAACCAGGAGGTGGCGAGGCTCCTAAGAACCGGCAGGGGGAGTGGGCCCAGGTCTTTCCCTGGCGGAATACCACGGCCCTGGCTCCGTGGACTCCAAGCCAGACTGAAACCCCTGCAGTGGACGAGTGGTTCCGACGTGCGTTTGAGGTGTGGAACACGTTAGGCTCCAGCGTGCTGTTTGTCATCAGAAGGATAAAGCAGACCGCCATCGCAGTGAGGCTCCCGTGTTACATCCTGGCGATCGCGTCTGGCTCTCCACCAGGAACCTCCCACTCTGTCTGTCCTGGGGTAAGCTTCCCTGCCGTAACCCTCCTCTGGAGGGTTAATGAGGTAACTTACCCACCATCTGCCAGATCTCACCCTCTTTTCAAGTTTCCCTCCTCAGGCCGGTGGTTCCCGGTCCCCTTGCTGATGTCGTCCCCCACGACACCCCTCCGCCTCCCCTGGACATTGATGGATCCCCTGCCGGGTCCCTACTGGACTCCCGACGTTGTGGGTGTTGGCTTCAGTACCTGGTGGACAGGGAGGGGTATGGCCCAGAGGAGCACCTTTGGGTTCCGGCGGTCGACATCCTAGATCCCAACATTGTCCGGGATTTCCATCTCCTCCATCTGGACCGGCCCACTCCTCGCCCTCGGGGCCGTCCTCCTGGCCGGTGTCATCTTGTGGCTCCTCGCCCTCGGGACATTCCCTCTCTCCGGTGATCGAACCACCGACCTGGCAACCCACATTACGCACACCTGGCAACGATTATTACACACACCTCCCTCCCATCATTATGCACACCTGGACTTCATCATTACCTTGATTACTTCACCCTTTATTTAGCCCCCAGTAGCGTCAGTCTTCAGGCAGTACTGGTTTTGTTCACATTCAGTACACTTCTCTTGTTTTGTTTATCTGCTTAATCTCATTATTAAACTCCCCTTCTGCACCTGCTTCCTGACTCTCAGCGTATACGTTGCAGAGTGTATGTGATAGTTCAGCAAATCATGCTTTCAGAAAGTAGTAGGAAGAAGCAAGGCTCTTTCTTTAAAAGTCCAATACGGCCATTTTTTATCTCCAATATCAAATCAATGTTGGGTAACAATTAAGTAACTTACGGTGATTGTTTCCTTTTGACCATTTTAATTGAAAACAAACATTTCTCAAGCAAGAATTTTGCTAAGACTGTCTGGGAGTGGTCTGAGTGGGAAAACGAGCCGTTATTGGTAGCAAGGTTTGAAACTCTTTTGTTATTGATCTATTAACTCATTTATCAGGCAGGCCAAAACTCCATCCCACAAAAACAGGCTGAAATCTAGGCGGCCTTTTCAAACTGCTTTTACACTAAAATGGCATTATCATAATTTTCACTATTTCACAGTATTATTCCAACCACACAGTGTGGAAATATATACAAAACATAGGCAAATCATGTTTTTGATTGCACTGGGCCTTTAAAACGGCAATCAACAGTCGAAACAATAATAAAGAGTCCTCCCTGCCCCTGTTTCAGTAAAAAGCCAAGGGATAGGGCTGGAGAAATTTAGCAACTTAGAGCTATGGTTGTACGGACTGACCATTCATGGTATCAAAATTATAGTTTTAACCTTGTTTTGAGGCTATATAGTGTTTGTTTACGTTTTGTTTGCTTACAAACATTGGGATAAAACAAGCTTATATTTTGGTTTCTGGTGGACTACGACAAATGAACTAAGCTCATACTGTTATATTCTTCTAGAATCAATTGGTACATATATCATTAATTTCAAAGTCCCAAAATGGATGTAGCAAATGCAGATTGTCTCTTTAAGGTTATCAGTGAACTGACACTATCAGTTAAATAAAGGCAATATGGTGGAAACCAATGGTTAGAATAGAAGGATGCTTCAATTAAGTCGAGCCCAAAAATGTGCAACTACCTTAATTGTCCACATGGTGTCACCTGGCTCAACTTTATTGGCCTAAAGCAGTGGCAACTGCATTGCTCCATTTCACCAGCTCAGTGGGTAAATTTGACACTGCATAAAAGTAAGAGCATTGTTGTCAAATAAAGATAATGGACATGTGTGTGTGACACACACTGAAATCAATCATTCATGCACGTTGCTACATCAAGTATTATTCCAAGATGGCGTAGCAGTTGGACGTGTTTGTTTTTGTCCCGTTATTGTCCAGTGTAAATATGAATCTTTTTTCCTTTTTTCTGTATACATTTCAATCTCTTTTTCCATTTTCAAATTAAATATACATTGGGGAGAACAAGTATTTGATACACTGCCGATTTTGCAGGTTTTCCTACTTACAAAGCATGTAGAGGTCTGTAATTTTTTTATCAGAGGTACACTTCAACTGTGAGAGACGGAATCTAAAACAAAAATCCAGAAAATCACATTGTATGATTTTTAAGTAATTAATTTGCATTTTATTGCATGCAATAAGTATTTGATCACCTACCAACCAGTAAGAATTCCGACTCTCACAGACTTGTTAGTTTTTCTTTAAGAAGCCCTCCTGTTCTCCACTCATTACCTGTATTAACTGCACCTGTTTGAACTCGTTACCTGTATAAAAGACACCTCTCCACAATGGCCAAGAGCAGAGAGCTGTGTAAGGACATCAGGGATAAAATTGTAGACCTGCACAAGGCTGGGATGGGCTACAGGACAATAGGTAAGCAGCTTGGTGAGAAGGCAACAACTGTTGGCGCAATTATTCGAAAATGGAAGAAGTTCAAGATGACGGTCAATTACCCTCGGTCTGGGGCTCCATGCAAGATCTCACCTCGTGGGGCATCAATGATCATGAGGAAGGTGAGGGATCAGCCCAGAACTACACGGCAGGACCTGGTCGACCTGAAGAGAGCTGGGACCACAGTCTCAAATAAAACCATTAGTAACACATTATGCCGTCATGGATTAAAATCCTGCAGCGCACGCAAGGTCCCCCTGCTCAAGCCAGCGCATGTCCAGGTCCATCTGAAGTTTGCCAATGACCATCTGGATGATCCAGAGGAGGAATGGGAGAAGGTCATGTGGTCTGATGAGACAAAAAGATAGCTTTTTGGTCTAAACTCCACTCGCCGTGATTGGAGGACGAAGAAGGATGAGTACAACCCCAAGAACACCATCCCAACCGTGAAGCATGAAGGTAGAAACGTCATTCTTTGGGGATGCTTTTCTGCAAAGGGGACAGGACGACTGCACCGTATTGAGGGGAGGATGGCATGTATTGCGAGATCTTGGCCAACAACCTCCTTCCCTCAGTAAGACCATTGAAGATGGGTTGTGGCTGGGTCTTCCAGCATGACAACGACCTGAAACACACAGCCAGGGTAACTAAGGAGTGGCTCCTTAAGAAGCATCTCAAGGTCCTGGAGTGGCCTAGCCAGTCTCCAGACCTGAACCCAATAGAAAATCTTTGGAGGGAGCTGAAAGTCCGTATTGCCAGGCGACAGCCCCGAAACCTAAAGGATCTGGAGAAGGTCTGTATGGAGGAGTGGGCCAAAATCCATGCTGCAGTGTGTGCAAACCTGGTCAAGAACTACAGGAAACATATGATCTCTGTAATTGCAAACAAAAGTTTCTGTACCAAATATCAAGTTCTGCTTTTCTGATGTATCAAATACTTATGTCATGCAATAAAATACAAATGAATTACTTAAAATCATTCAATGTGATTTTAGGGATTTTTGTTTTAGATTCCGTCGCTCACAGTTGAAGTGTACCTATGATAACAATTACAGACCTCTATATGCTTTGTAAGTAGGAAAACTTGCAAAATCGGCAGTGTATCAAATACTTGTTCTCCCCACTGTACCTTCCTGCAACCCGCCTCACCCAACGTGGTACAGATCTGCTATTTTTTTTAGACCTTATAACCGGAACATCCATCAAGTTAGCCTTCAGAAGCCAGCCAGCTAATTAGCTACTAGCTATTTAGTCATTGTTAGCCACTGCTAGCAGTCTTTATCTTTAACACAGGCACTGGCTGCTTTAGCCCGGGTAGCCTGGATAATATCTGCCAATCTGCACAGCGTGATATCAGCCCGGAGTATATCGGACTGCTTTTTTCCCCCACTACATCACCGGATTCCAGCTGCAAGCTCTGGACCATTACACCGGATCATCGGAGCTAGCTAGCTGCTATCAAGTAGCTGTCACCCTTGTCCAGAAGCAAGCACCAGTTAGCCTCAAGATAGGCCCATTCCCCCAGCTAGAAAACGAAGTAAGTACACCAACTACAACACCTCTCTTGCCAGCCAATTGGCCTGGACCTTCTGTTGACACAGAGCCCCGCAGATCCATCACGATTGGTCTGCTGACGTATTTCGGGCCGATGTGCTCTCAACCGGCCTCTGCGCCGTTGATGTTGGTGAGGACGCAGCAACTAGCCCCAGCCTGCTAGCTCTCTGAGTGCCGTGTCTCCCACTCGCCTAGCGTAGCGACGACTGCCGTGTTGCTCCCTGTTTCGTCTATTGCTGCTTATTGGACCCTATGATCACTCGGCTACACAGCTGATGCCTACTGGACTGTTCATTAACACGGTACTTAATTTTGTTATCTGTCGGCCCCAGCTGTCAAGTGTCAGTTGTGCAGAGGTGAGAACCGAGTCAGGCGCAGGACACAGAACTGAGTAAAACAACGTACTTTACTCTGAAAAATAAATCAGCCAAAATAAATCCATACAGGGAATAACAACCCCTAACACAAAAGACTAACACAAAACCAGGAACAATCACGCACAAAACATAATGAGAACCAGAAGGTTAAATAGGGAAATAATAATAACGTAATGGGAACCAGGTGTGTACAATCAAGACATAACAAATGGAAAAAGAAACGTGGATCGGTGGCAGCTAGAAAGCCGGTGACGACGACCGCCGAACGTCGCCCGAACAAGGAGAGGCACCAACTTCGGCAGAAGTCGTGACACCAGCCTCGAACTCAGGCCCTGTGTGTAGCTAACTGACACACTCTGTCCATTCATCGCCATTTACCCATTGTTGTCATCTTAGCTGTTTACCCGTTGTTGTCTTAGCCCTCCCTATCAACGCCTGTGATTGCTTTAGGCCTCCCTCTAATGTCAATATGCCTTGTAAACGGTTGTTTAGGGTAGCTCTCATTGTTTTGTTTTACTGCGGAGCCCCTAGTCCCGCTCTACATGCCTCGGTTAGCTCCCTCGCACCACTCCCCACATATGTGAAGACCGCACCTAGCTTAACTGGCGCTTCCAGAGATGCAGCCTCTCTCATCGTCACCCAATGCCTAGGTTTACCTCCACTGTACTCGCACCCTACCATGCCCTTGTCTGTGCATTATGCCCTGAATCTATCCTACCATGCCCAGAAGTCTGCTCCTTTTACTCTCTGTTCCGAATGCACTAGACAACCAGTTCTTTTAGCCTTTAGCCATACCCTTATCCTACTCCTCCTCTGTTCCTCTGGTGATGTAGAGGTTAACCCAGGCCCCATGTGTCCCCAGGCGCTCTCATTTGTTGACTTCTGTAACCGGAAAAGCCTTGGGTTCATGCATGTTAACATCAGTGGCCTCCTCCCTAAGTTTGCTTTATTCACTTCTTTAGCACACTCCGCCAACCCTGATGTCCTAGCCGTGTCTGAATCCTGGCTTAGGAATGCCACCAAAAATTCTGACATTTCCAGCCCCAATTACAACATTGCCCTTCAAGATAGAACTGCTAAAGGGGGTTGAGTTGCAATCTACTGTAGAGATAGCCTGCAGAGTTCTGTCCTACTATCCAGGTCTATACCCAAACAGTTTGAGTTGCTACTTTTAAAAATCCCCCTTTCCAGAAATAAGTCTCTCACTGTTGCCACTTGTTATAGACCCCCCTCAGCCCCCAGCTGTTCCCTGGACACCATATGTGAATTAATTTCCCTCCAATTATCTTCAGAATTTGTACTGTTAGGTGACCTACACTGGGATATGCTTAACACTCCGGCCGTCCTAAAATCAAAGCTAGATGCCCTCAATCTCACACAAATGATCAAGGAACCTACCAGGTACAACCCTAAATCTGTAAACACGGGCACTCTCAAAGATATCATTCTGACCAACCTGCCCTCTAAATCCACCTCTGCTGTCTTCAACCAGGATCTCAGCGATCATTGCCTCATTGCCTGCGTCCGTAATGGGTCTGCGGTCAAACGACCACCCCTCATCACTGTCAAATGCTCCTTAAAACATTTCTGCGAGCAGGCCTTTCTAATCGACCTGGCCCAGGTATCCTGGAAGGATATTAACCTCATTCCGTCAGTAGAGGATGTCTGGTTATTCTTTAAAAGTGCTTTCCTCACCATCTTAAATATGCATACCTCATTCAAAAAATGTAGAACTAAGAACAGATATAGCCCTTGGTTCACTTCAGACTTGACTGCCCTCGACCAGCATAAAAAAATCATGTGGCGTACTGAATTAGCATCAAATAGCCCCCGCGATATGCAACTATTCAGGGAAGTTAGGGACCAATTTACACAGGCAATTAGGAAAGCAAAGGCTAGTTTTTTCAAACAGAAATTTGCATCCTGTAGCACAAACTCCAAAGAGTTCTGGGACACTGTAAAGTCCATGGAGAATAAGAGCACCTTCTCCCCGCTGCACTAAGGCTAGGAAACATTGTCACCACCGATAAATCTACGATAATTGAGAATTTCAATAACCATATTTCTACGGCTGACCATGCTTTCCACCTGGTTACCCCTACCCCGGTCAACAGATCTGCACCCCCCACAGCTACTTGCCCAAGCCTCCCCCATTTCTCCTTCACCCAAATCCATATAGTTGATGTTCTGAAAGAGTTGCAAAATCTGGACCCCTACAAATCAGCTGGGCTAGACAATCTGGACCCTCTCTTCCTAAAATGATCCGCTGCAATTGTTGCAACCTCTATTACTAGCCTGTTCAACCTCTTTCATATCTTCTGAGATCCCTAAAGGGGAGACACCCTAGACCCAAACTGATACAGACCTATATCTATCCTACCCTGCCTTTCTAAAGTCTTCGAAAGCCAAGTTAATAAACAGATCACCGACCATTTCGAATTCCACCGTACCTTCTCCGCTATTTAATCCGGTTTCCGAGCGGGTCATGGGTGCACCTCAGCCACGATCAAGGTCCAAAACGATATCATAACCGCCATCGATAACAGACAATACTGTGCAGCAGTCTTTATCGACCTGGTCAAGGCTTTCAACTCTGTCAATCACCACATTCTTATCAGCAGACTCAACAACCTTGGTTTCTCAAATGACTGACTTACCTGGTTCACAAACTACTTCTCAGATAGAGTTCAGTGTGTCAAATCAGAGGGCCTGTTGTCCGGACCTCTGGTAGTCTCTATGGGGGTGCCACAGGGTTCAATTCTCGGGCCGACTCTTTTCTCTGTATACATCAATGATGTCGTTCTAGCTGCTGGTGATTCCCTGATCCACCTC
This sequence comes from Oncorhynchus gorbuscha, assembly GCF_021184085.1. Taxonomy (NCBI): domain Eukaryota; kingdom Metazoa; phylum Chordata; class Actinopteri; order Salmoniformes; family Salmonidae; genus Oncorhynchus; species Oncorhynchus gorbuscha. The sequence continues at coordinate 36,644,110 of NC_060187.1, forward strand.
TACGCAGACGTATATCATTCTGTATACTTCTGGCCCTTCTTTGGACACTCTGTTAACAAACCTCCAAACAAGCATCAATGCCATACAACACTCCTTCCGTGGCCTCCAACTGCTCTTATATGCAAGTAAAACTAAATGCATGCTCTTCACCTGATCGCTGCCCACACCCGCCTGCCCGTCTAGCATCACTAATCTGGAAAGTTCTGACCTAGAACATGTGGACAACTACAAATACCTAGGTGTCCGTTTATATTGTAAAATCTCCTTCCAGACTCACATTAAGCATCTCCAATCCAAATACAATCTAGAATCAGCTTCCTATTTCACAACAAAGCATCCTTCAGTCATGCTGCCAAACATACCCTCGTAAAACTGACTATCCTACCGATCCTTGACTTTGGCGATGTCATTTACAAAATAGCCTCCAACACTCTACTCAGCAAATTGGATGTAGTCTATCACAATGCCATCCGTTTTGTCACCAAAGCCCCATATACTACCCACCACTGTGACCTGTATGCTCTAATTGGCTGGCCCTCGCTTTATATTCGTTGCCAAACCCACTTGCTCCAGGTCATCTATAAGTCTTTGCTAGGTAAAGCCCCGCCTTATCTCAGCTCACTGGTCACCATAGCAGCACTCACCTGTAGCACGTGCTCCAGCAGGTACAGTGCCTTGCGAAAGTATTCGGCCCCCTTGAACTTTGTGACCTTTTGCCATATTTCAGGCTTCAAACATAAATATATAAAACTGTATTTTTTTGTGAAGAATCAACAACAAGTGGGACACAGTCATGAAGTGGAACGACATTTATTGGATATTTCAAACTTTTTTAACAAATCAAAAACTGAAAAATTGGGCGTGCAAAATTATTCAGCCCCCTTAAGTTAATAATTTGTAGCGCCACCTTTTGCTGCGATTACAGCTGTAAGTCGCTTGGGGTATGTCTCTATCAGTTTTGCACATCGAGAGACTGACATTTTTTCCCATTCCTCCTTGCAAAACAGCTTGAGCTCAGTGAGGTTGGATGGAGAGCATTTGTGAATAGCAGTTTTCAGTTCTTTCCACAGATTCTCGATTGGATTCAGGTCTGGACTTTGACTTGGCCATTCTAACACCTGGCTTTCCAGTTAATTGCTGCCAATGACTGGAACGAATTTCAAAAATCACTGAAGCCGGAGACTCATAACTCCCTCACTAACTTTAAGCATCAGCTGTTAGAGCAGCTCACCGATCATTGCACCCGTACAGTACACAGCCCATCTGTAAATAGCTCACCCAACTACCTCATCCCCATATTGTTATTTATGGGGATTTTGGGGATTTCTTTGCTCCTTTGCACCCCAGTATCTCTACTTGCACATTCATCTTCTGCACATCTATCAGTGTTTAATTGCTAAATTGTAATCATTTTGCCACTGTGGCCTATTTATTGCCTTACATCCCTAATCTTAAGCCATTTGCACACACTTTATATAGATGTTTTCCATTGTGTTATTGATGGTATGTTTGTTTTTCCCATGTGTAACTGTTGTTTGTGTCGCACTGCTTTGATTTATCTTGGCCAGGTTGCAGTTGTAAATGAGAACTTGTTCTCAACTGTCCTACCTGGTTAAATAAAGGTGAAATAAAAAATTACAGGCCCATTTGCTCTGTGGTTGTATTCTGTATGCATGGCTGTGCCTGTGCCAAACTACTGCTCTGTTTCACTTTCATTATGGTTTCAAACAAGTTTGCAGACGTAACACATAATACATGTATACATGGGAAGCATGCTACCCTATAATGTACAGAATGTCAATTAATTCAGTGTAACTGAGCCATACAACAATATCGATGCTTATCTGCAGTACTAGGGCCATAGCCAGCCCATAGCTGCAATAGTTAATCAGTGCCATCATCAGAGGGCCATTATAACTATTTTGCCTCCTACACAATATAGCAATGGAGACTGAGTGGCACTGGTGTCATAAGGTTTTGAGTACCATTATTATCAGTAATAATGAGTCAGAAGGATCTGAACTTACAGATAAAGAAAGTATACGGAACAAAAATATAAATGCAACAATATTCCATGAGTTTAAATAAAATACATTTTTCATACACACAAAAACTTTATTTCTCTCAAATGTTGTGAACAAATTTGTTTACATCCCTGTTAGTGAGCATTTGTCCCTTGACAAGATTATCAATCCGCCTGACAGGTGTGGCATATCAAGAAGATGATTAAACAGTATGATCATTACACTGGTGCACCTTGTGCTGTGGACAATAAAAGGCCACTCCAAAATGTGCAACACAACGCCACAAGTTTTGAAGCAGCGCGCAACTGGCATTCTGACTGCAGGAATGTCCACCAGAGCTGTTGCCAGAAAATTGAATGTTAATTTCTCTACCATAAACCGCCTCTAACATTGTTTTAAATAATTTGTCAGTATGTTCAAATGGCCTCACAACCGCAGACCATGTGTAACCACGCCAGCCCAGGACCTCCACATCCGGCATCTTCACCTGCAGGATTGTCTGAGACCAGCCACCCAGACAGCTGACGAAACTGTGGGTTTGCACAATCAGAGGGTTGTGGTTTTGCACAATTTCTGCATAAACCGTCTCAGGGAAGCTCATCTGCCTGCTTGTCATCCTCACCAGGGTCTTGACCTGACTGCAGTTCAGCATTGTAACCAACTTCAGTGGGCAAATGCTCACCTTCGATGGCCACTTGCATGCTAGAGAAGTGTGTTCTTCACGGATGAATCCTGGTTTCAAATGTACCGGGCAGATGGCAGACGGATTTACTGCCATTGTGTGGGTAGCGGTTTGCTGATGTCAACTTTGTGAACAGTGTGCCCCATGGTAGCAGTGAGGTTATGGTATGGGCAGGCATAAGCTATGGACAACGAACACAATTGCATTTTATCGATGGTAATTTGAATACACAGAGATACTGTGACGAGATCCTGAGGCCCATTTCCGCTTCATGTTTCTGCATGATAATGCACAGCCCCATGTTGCAAGGATCTGTACACATTTCCTGGAAGCTGAAAATATCCCAGTTCTTCCATGGCCTGCATACTCATCAGACATGTCACCACCACCCATTGAGCATGTTTGAGATGCTCTGGATCGAAGTGTATGACAGCCTGTTCAAGTTCCCGCCGATATCCAGCAACTTCACACAGCCATTGAAGAGGAGTGGGACAACATTCCACAATCAACAGCCTGGTCAACTCTATGTGACGGAGATGTGTCACACTGCATGAGGCAAATGGTGGTAACACCTGATACTGACTGGTTTTCTGATCAACACTCCTATCTTAAAAAACAAAAGTAGGTATTTTTATTCCAAATCATGTGAAATCCATAGATTTGGGCCTAATGAATTCATTTCAATTGACTCATTTCCTTATATGAGCTGTAATTCAGTAAAATATTTTAAATTGTTGCATTTACATTTTTGTTCATTGTATGAAGAAGAAGAATAAGAACTGAACGTCTAACTTCACCACAAAAGGTTGCGATATTGATACACCACCATATAGCATATGTAGAGCACCAAGTTTTTTTAGGCTACTGTACAGAACATTAATAAATGCACAACAGAATTAGGATTGGACTGGCCTATTTATAAGCCTTTATCATCATGTGATTATTTTCATTCATGGACATCACAGTCCTGGCAGAGTCAGGAATATTACCTACTTGAATGCCAAGCCAATATTTGACAAAAAAACAATTATTTCAATCTGATCCAATAAAGTAAAATGTTATTTGTCACATGCGCCGAATACAACTGATGTAGACTTTACAGTGAAATACTTGCTTATGAGCCCTTTCCAACGATGCAGATTTTAGCAATAATAATAAAAATAAAAATAGCAACACAAGAGTAAAAAAAACAAACACTGAAGCTATATACAGGGAATACCACTACCAGATCAGTGTGCAGGGGTACGAGGTATTTGATGTAGATATGTACATAAAGGCAGGGTAAAGTGACTAGACATCAGAATAGATAATAATACCAGTAAGAATAAAGAACAGAGTTGCAGAAGCATATGATGAGTGTGAAAGTGTGTGTATGTTGTGTCGGTATGCGTGTGTGTGCATGTAGTGTATGTGAATGTGTGTGGGTTTTGTGTGAGAGTCAGTGTGGTGTGTGTGAGTGAGTGTGTACAGTATATACAGTTGAAGTCGGAAGTCTACATACACCTAGGTTGGAGTCATTAAAACTTGTTTTTCAACCACTCCACACGTTTCTTGTTAACAAACTATCATTTTGGCAAGTCGGTTAGGACATCTACTTTGTGCATGACACAAGTAATTTTTCCAACAATTGTTTACAGACGGATTATTCCACTTATAATTCACTATATCACAATTCCAGTGGGTTAGACGTTTACATATATTAAATTGACTGTGCCTTTAAAAAGCTTAGACAATTCCAGAAAATTATGTCATAGCTTTAGAAGCTTCTGATAGGTTAATTGACACCATTTGAGTCATTTGGAGGTGTACCTGTGGATGTATTTCAAGGCCTACCTTCAAACTCAGTGCCTCTGCTTGACATCATGGGGAAATCAAAAGAAATCAACCAAGACCTCAGAAAAAAAATTGTCTGGTTCATCCTTGGGAGCAATTTCCAAATGCCTGAAGGTACCACGTTCATCTGTACAAACAATAGTACGCAAGTATAAACACCATGGGACCACGCAGCCGTCATACCGCTCAGGAAGGAGACGTCTTCTGTCTCCTAGAGATTAATGTACTTTGGTGTGAAAAGTGCAACTCAATCCCAGAACAACAGCAAAGGACCTTGTGAAGATGCTGAAGGAAACAGCTATAAAAGTATATATATCCACAGTAAAACGAGTCCTATATTGACATAAGATGAAATGCCGCTCACCAAGGAAGAAACCACTGCTCCAAAACCTCCATAAAAAAGCCAGAATACGGTTTGCAACTGCACATGGGGACAAAGATTGTACTTTTTGGAGAAATGTCCTCTGGTCTGATGAAACAAAAATACAACTGTTTGGCCATAATGACCATCGTTATGTTTGGAGGAAAAAGGGGGAGGCTTGCAAGCTGAAGAACACCATCCCAACCGTGAAGCACGGGGGTGGCAGCATCATGTTGTGGGGGTGCTTTGCTGCATGAGGGACTGGTGCACTTCACAAAATAGATGGCATCATGAGGAAGGAAAATTATGTGGATATATTGAAGCAACATCTCAAGACATCAGTCAGGAAGTGAAAGCTTGGTCGCAAATGGGTCTTCCAAATGGACAATGACCCAAAGCATACTTCCAAAGTTGTGGGAAAATGGCTTAAGGACAACAAAGTCAAGGTATTGGAGTGGCCTCAATCCTATAGAAAATGTGTGGGCAGAACTGAAAAAGCGTGTACGAGCAAGGAGGCCTACGAACCTGACTCAGTTATACCAGCTGTCAGGAGGAATGGGACAAAATTCACCTAAGCTTGTGAAAGGCTAACAAGAAACATTTGACCCAAGTTAAACAATTTAAAGGCAATGCTACCAAATGCTAATTTAGTGTATGTAAACCTCTGACCCACTGGGAATGTGATGAAAGAAATAAAAGCTTAAATAAATCACTCTCTACTATTATTCTGACATTTCACATTCTTAAAATGAAGTGGTGATCCTAACTGTCCTAAAACAGGGAATTTTTATTAGGATTAAATTACAGTAATTGTGAAAAACGGAGTTAAAAGTATTTGGCTAAGGTGTATAAACTTCCGACTTCAACTGTATAGTCTTGTGAGTGTGCATAATAAGTGCAAGATAAGGTCAATGCAGATAGTACAAACATAGAGTAGAGAACTGCAAATAGATAGATGAGAATGAGAAATATACATCTGATTAAAGGATGGATCATCCAAATTACAAAAGGACGGATTGGTTTCTTTACACCCTGTAGGCAGTCTGTGGACAAGGTATGATAGTGATCCAAGCTTTGATTCCACGCTCCATGTCCAAATCATCAATGAAGTAACTTAATTGAGCTTGCTAACCAATGTCAGTCACTTTAAGATGATTTGGACCGGAAAGCAAAAAATGTACTTGCATTGGTTTTGGACTGCATTTGAAAACAGTGGCCAGGTAAACATAAACAAAGCATGGATTGCTGTCATACATTGTCCATAGAGTGCTTAGGCATACATGGTAAGGAAACCAATATGTACTATCCCTTTAATTCTCTACAAAATGTTAGCAATGCATATCTGTCTTCCTCAGGTGTTGAATTGTACCTACCATAAAGTTGGAACATTTGTGGCCTACTTTTGCAACAATGGAGTAGGCTAACTATAGATGTTTGACAAAAGATGGGCGTTGTCCATCCAGTCAAATTTCTGGATCTGTGGTTGACACTCCTCGAAAGGAAAGATTGTTTGTTGCATAGAGTTAGATAGAGGGCTCTAGTACCAAAAACGAATTTTAGCACGGGGAAAGCTTTTAAGGACTTTCACTATTTTGATGTAGTCAACTGGGTGGGACTTCCCATGGGTTAAGGAAGGATCACATAATTCCATCCAGATCACCAGGCGGGATCAGCCAATGAATTACACTCGTGTGCAAGCATTCCATAACAGTAAAACATTCCATAACTGCAGGTGGCGGTAAATTGCCAAACTTGGCGTTATACCTGTTCAAATACACTCCAGGTGACAGTATGTACCCTTTCAGTTGGTTTGCCAACTCAAATAAGAAAATGGGCTACTTCAAAATGGAGATGGCCTCAATAGCGCTGCCAGAGATACTGTATATAATGACGAGATGGTCAACGCCCTAACAATGGGAGTCATTATCCCAAGGGCCGAAAAGCAGGCACTCTGCATATAGCTGTGTATTACCGCTTCGCCTCTACATCTCTGGCACTGCCAGTGCTCTCACAGACATGCCTATCTAAGTCTATGGTTTGTCGGTTTCTCTAACAAACTTGGCAGTTTTTAGACCTGCCCGCAATGACAGCGTGTAAACCCCACCCATTCAGTTTTGATTAACCCCCCTCATTCTCTGTCTTGATTTGCTTTCGCTCTGTCAGTGACTTTTCCTCCCAAGTGTAGCCAGCAACAAGGTAGTGAGTGTACATCACACCCGGGCTGACGCGTGATTACCAAGGGGAAAAATTAAAAGGGGCGATAAACGCACGAAACATTCAAGGCAATGCCCCTTTTGTTGTCAGCGAGCGTTTTATAAGTGTTTGAATAGTTTGAATCTACCTACATTTTTGGAGGATGATACTACAATGAAGAACGTTAGCCAAATTTGGCGTTTTAGCTAGCTAAGTGTCATATATGGCTAGCTAGCCCGCCTAACTATATATTTTAGCCAGCTATCTAACGTTAGCCATACTTGTTAGCTAGGTGGTCACGGCTAGCAAATACAACACAAGCTAGCTACAGTACAGTAGCTTGCTATCCTAGCTAGATAAAGCGAGTACTTTTTTTGTTTTTAATTTTCGTCGTGTTTTGCCGTTTGACAGCTAGTTATAAATTTAGTTAACAAGCAGATGGACAGTTTCACAGAGGCTCTGTCACTACTCGGACGTTTTATGGTCTTGGTTCTGGGGCGGCTAGGCGTAGCATGAGACTACAGATGTGGCAGCCAAGTTTGTCCCGTTGTCTCCGGGTCTTGGGTTGGTAAGCACACGGCAATTTAAATGCGTTGGAAGAGTCGTTGCTAGAGAACGACATTTAGTTAGAAATATATTGGTCATTTTTGGACTGAAACGCTAACTATCCTGTTGACTGTGAAGAGCTAGCTAGCGATTGTCGCTGGCTAGGTGCTATCGAGTTTAACTGGGCCATATTAGCTAGTTGTATCTGCCTTGACTAGAGACTTACAAGCTGTCAAATATTTGGTGTAACTGCCCAATGCTAGCTCGCGCAAAGGCGTCCTCAAGAGGCCAAACTTCGTAGCTAGCTGGTTACATTTGTTGCATCCACACCACTCATTTATTTTTTACCTTTGGACTGTCCATTCGGATTTACAAAGGGGGTTGGGACAATTATTTGCTATTAAGTGTGAGGTGTGGGCGCCGCATTCAAGTCTGGCGTTTAAATACTGCGGTGATGACTTTAGAATCCATGATGGGTTGTTGCCTGAGCGAGGAGGCGAAGGAGTCCAAACGAATCAACGCCGAGATCGATAAGCAGCTCCGTCGAGACAAGCGAGACGCGAGGAGGGAACTTAAACTTCTTTTGTTGGGTACAGTAACATTAAACCATTCTTCCTCCATACACACACGTTCCCATAATTTAATTAATTGGATGGATGCTTGAAGTCTTCAATTATTGTGATTGGTATGTGATGGCTTTCAATTTCGGATTCAATTATGCACCATTGCTGAAGTGATACCATTCATCATAATGATATGAGTGTTGTATTTGATCTATAAGGATTTATAGTATGCAAAACAAGTTGCCCCCAATTACATAACAGCCATGCTGCTGCTGTTGCTGCTGTAAACCACAACGTTTCCCTACATTATCCGATATGTAAAGCGATTTGACTTTATGATTTTGATGGCATTGTGAGAACAACTCTGCATTGTTTGTAAAGGACTCGTGCATATCACGGGAAAGTCTACACCTGTTGTATTTGAAACATGTGACAAATAAATATTTTATTTTGAGAATTCTACGTGAAGCCTCCAGGGCTGACATATCTGAGCTGTATTACAGTGCATAGGACAAACATGAGCCCCACAGTGGACATGTCATAAAACCTAGCAGTCAAGCACAGAAATAGTTCCAATCGTTTTTTTCATCATTCATTTTTTCCCATAGGAGATTTTAGAACCAGTTCAAACAAGGTCTGTTTCATGTAGGCTTTCCCTGGTGTGACGTTTTAATAACTGAAAATTTCTCTGACAATGTGACTTATCAGTATCAAGTACATTTCCCCTCAGCAAAGTATTTATCAGCAAAGTGGTTTTATTTCGAGGGAGTTGGGAGCACTGTAAGTTATTTAAGATAACTTCCAAGAGTTAGTTTCAAAAGATGGTCAGGGACTCCACTGTGCTCACTTTAGGGTGACGCTTGTTCCACCATTGGTGTGCCAGGACAGAGAAGCACTTTGACTGGGCTGTGCGGGAGCTGCCCTCCCGTAGGGGTGGTTAGGGCCAAGAGACCAGAAGTGGTGGAATCGGTCTTGAAGATGATGCAAGCTTCAACTGGAAGCCACTTTGGATGGTTGAAGACCAGGCGGGCTGCGCCATTCTGAATAAGTTGCTGAGTTTTGATGGCACAAGCGGGGAGTCAAGCCAACAGTTGCACGAGTCTAGACCAGGATTTCATCAAACTCTGTCCTGGGGCTCCCACTGGGTGCACATTTTAGTTTTGTTCTAGCACCACACAGCTGATTCAAATAATCAACTCATCAAGCTTTGATTATTTGAATCAGCTGTGTGGTTCTAGGCGAAAACCAAAAAGTGCACCCAGTTTGGCCTGGATTAGGACCTGCTGTGTGAGGAAAGGTCGTACTCTTTGGGTGTTTTTAGAGCATGAACGAGTCTGTGCTTTGTTTGCAGAGAACTGCAGGGTGTTGTCCAGGATTATGCCAAGGTTCTTTGCACTCTGGGATGGGGACACTGTGGAGTTGTCAGCTGTGATGAAGAGTTCTTGAAGCGGGCAGGCCTTTCCCGGGAGGAGGACAGCTCCGAGGTTTAGCTTGAGGTGGTGGGCCAACATCCAAGCTGAGATCTGCCAGACACGCAGAGATGCGTGTCGCTGCCTAGGTGTCAGAAAGGGGGTAAGGAAAAGAGATGTCATCCGCATAGTAATGATAGAATAGACTATGTGAGGAAATGACAGTGCAGAGTGACTGTAGAGAGAGAGAAGACGGTCTAGAACCGAGGGGGACGCCAGTAGTGAAAGCACGTGGTGCAGACACAGATCCTGTCTACCTGCCAGGTATGATGCAATCCAGGAATGTGCAGAGCCTGAGACACCCAACCCTGAGTGGGTGGGGGATCTGATGGTTCACGGGTTTGAAGGCAGTGGATAGATCTAGGGGGGAGTAGGCCAATAGGCCAGGCCGTACATATATTTATACATATTTTTACCACTTTTTTTCTCTCCAATTCCGTGGTATTCAATTGGTAGTTAGTCTTGTGCCATCTCTGCAACTCCCGTACACACTCGGGAGAGGCGAAGGTCGAGAGCTGTGCGTCCTCCGAAACACGACCCAGCCAAGCCGCACTGCTTCTTGACACAATACCCGCTTAACCCAGAAGCCAGCCGCACCAATGTGTTGGAGGAAACATGCTTACCGGCCCGTCACAGGAGTCGCTAGAGCGCGATGGGACAAGGAAATCTTAGCCTGCCAAACCCTCTCCTAACCCGGATGACGCTGGGCCAATTGTGCGCCGCCTCATGGGTCTTCCAGTCACGGCCAGCTGTAACACAGCCTGTGATCGAACCCAGGTCTGTAGTGATGCCTCAAGCACTGCGATGCAGTGCCTTAGACCACTGCGCCACTCGGGAGGACCCCGCAAATTGATTTTAACCATTGTTCCCCCCCAAAAATGGGGCCCTCTGTTGAATTTCAAAATCCCGATGTGGCCCTCGAGCCAAAATTTTGCCCACCCCTGATCTAGGAGGATGAGGGGAGAAAGTCCGCTTTGGCAGAGTGGAGAGCCTCTGACACAGAGGAGAGTGGTCTGTTGAGTGAGCTGCCTTGACGCCTGTCTGGTTAGGGTCAAGAAGATTGTTCTGAGGGAGATAACGAGAGTTAGACCGCACGCTCAAGTGTTTTAGAAAGAGAAGAAAGGGATACCAGTCAATGGGTGGGTTTCCCTGTGGGTCCAGCTTTTTATTTGACTTTCATGGGCTTATCAACACCAATGATAACAATTACATTTTAGAAAAACAATGGCAACACTAGCTATTCTCTTATGGAATTTGAAAGCCCTTAATATCGCTAGCAAATGTTTCAGCTGTCTTGATATTCTAGCAAGACACCATATTGAAATAGCAATGCTCAAAGAAACACACCTGCACCAAAAGGACACACATTAGAATAGAGAACCATTTGTACAAACTGGCTGATTTTTGATCAGCCCCAAACAAAATTAATGATGTAATCATAATGATACATAAACTCAATCACCATCATTGGTAAAGACCAAGAAGTTAAATGTATCCATAATGGAAAGAGAACGGCCTTTATTAATATGTATGCTCAAAATGTATATAATCATATATTTTTTTTTATTCTCTGAACAGCGTGTTAGAATTAACTGAATTCCAACTGTTTATTGGAACAGATGGGAATGCCATTTTGGACATATCTGGTACAAATCTAATAAGACCACTACAATTCACAGGCAACCAAGTCTCTCCAACATATACTATTTGATTACAACCTTATTGATGCCTGGTGAGCTTATAAAGCAAAATATTACTCTTTCTATTAAACAGGCACAAAATATTCTCCCAAGTCGATTTCATACTATTATCTATTCTATTTTCTTAAATCAAGAAAATGGAAATTCAACATTTATGCCTTTGTGATCATAATATATAATAATAATATATGCCATTTAGCAGACGCTTTTATCCAAAGCGACTTACAGTCATGTGTGCATACATTCTACGTATGGGTGGTCCCGGGAATCGAACCCACTACCCTGGCGTTACAAGCGCCATGCTCTACCAACTGAGCTACAGAAGGATCATTATGCTTGTTACTGCCAGATACACATTTCAGAATCTTGTAAAAGAGCCACAAGGTGGAGCTTTAATATTTCCTTACTACAAAATCAGACTTTCTATGAAAATTTGAAATTGAATGAATTCATAATGATTTATAGTCTTGTCCCATCGCTACAACTTCTGTATGGACTCGGGAGAGGCGAAGGTCGAGAGCCATGTGTCCTCAAACACTGCACTGCTTCTTGACAGCACTGCACTGCTTCTTGATTTACGGGAGTTAAATGTAATGTAATGTAATGTTGACACACTGCTCGCTTAACCCTGGAAGCCACCCGCACCAATGTGTCGGAGGAAACACCATACTGTTGGCAACCGTGTCAGCGTGCATGCGCCCGGCCTCCCACAGGAGTCGCTAGAGCGTGACCAAACCCTTCGCTAACCCGTACGATACTGGGCCAGTCTCCCGGTCGCGGGATCGAACCGGGGTCTGTAGTGATGCCTCAAGCACTACGATGCAGTGCCTTAGACTGCAGGAGGCCTAGATTGAGTAATTGAATATATATATATATAAGAACTCCTCTTCTCTCAACTGAGGAAGCTTGCTTGCTGGGAGCCCTCATTTCTCTCCATGAACTCAAAAGGGTATTGGATAACATGAATAAAGGCACCTGGTTGTGACTGTATTCCTCCTGAGGTCTATTTAACACTTTGGAATCAATTAGTTCCACTGTTACTGTTACTTGAAAATATTAACACAGCCGTTCACAAAGGTTCATTTGGAAGGGATTTAAATACAGCACTAATTCCGCTTTTATTAAAAAGGTTACGGATGCCACACAGTGCTCTCAAACTCCCTCGATCTTTGATAAACACAGTTTAATATCTATTTTCAAATGTTCTGTCTTCCCGTCTCAACTTACTTACCCAAATTGATACATCTGGACCAAAGCGGGTTTATTAAATGATTATCCTCAACCTCCGTCTATTACATATCTTACATGCTTCATCAGAAACTAAAGCTCATTGGGCAGTTCTCTCAACGCAGAAAAAGCTTTTGATAGACTAGAAGGGTCATATCTTTAGTTGGTTTTTGAACATATGGGACTTTTTCATGATTTCATGATTAAAGTACTATAAAGTACTATATGACAATCCCTCAGCCATAGTAATAACAGGCAATACCTGCTCTGTTCTGTTCAGAATAACTAGAAGTAGCAGGTAAGGTGATTCTCTCACCTCTCTAATTTGTCTATGGATCCCCTGGCCTGGGCGATTTGATAATTGATGGAAATTACTCATCTCTCAATTCTATGGATCACATAATCTCATTATATGCCGACGATATCTGACTTTCTCTTGACAATATATTGCAATCCCTCCCAAAAGCTCAGATAATCATAGACAAATGCAGCTCTTTCAAGTTCTAAAATCTAACAATCTGCCCTACTGCCACTCGACCCTGATGGAGGACTCCATCCCAATCGTTTCCCATTTGAAATATTTGGGAATAGAGATATTTCCTTCCTTAGATAAAACCATGGCCTGAAACTTTAACAGATCACTCAATTAAATTCGAGCGGACTAGATGGACTAATATCCCAGGTTTTTTAACCGGCAGATGATCTATTATCAAGATTAATATATTGCCACAGCTGAATTTTGGTAGTTAAATGCTTCCCTTGTCTCCCCCTTCTGGCTATTGGGATCAAATCCATAGTGCGGCTCCAAAATGTATATGGCCAGCAATGTTTTCGGGCACTGAGCAAATTTCCGGTCTGAGTGCAAACTTGAACATAGTGAAAATTTGGTGCAACTTCCAGCGCGTGTTTGCTATGAACAGTTAGGTTGTACCTGCAATACAGTTTTAAGTGGTCATGTAGACTACTGTGGCTATTTTATCATAATGTAAGCCTACCAGAGTGGCCTACCATCAAAACCAATGGAGCTAATGTATCCCATAACATTTTAATATAGAAATAGCTGTTATATCATTTAGCTTACAGTAGCAGTCAATTTGTGGTGTTCAATGTAGGCCTACATTCCATAAGACTTTTGGAGAAAAAAAACATGCATGGCTTGACATGAACCTGTTTATCCACTTGTGCTCCAGACAAGGGGGTGGTAAAAATGTTGTTTTTTGATGCGAGAAACCACTTACAAAAATAAAATGCATTATTATTCCCATACCATGATTACAGAGAATCAGACAAACTATGCCACCCTCTGCCTATTGGGTACTTAGCTTATTCAAGCCTCTCTCAAAATACAACACTGCCCCTTTAAGACAAAAAATAGCTCTTTACCTGACATGCTTTTCAAAGATGTCTAGAAATGTATAAGTTTTGTGCTCTTGTAGGAAGCAATCACTCTCCTATTGCTGACTACAAATTATCTATAACTGCAAATAATTCACTAACTAGCAAAGAATATGAACAAAATGTGCACACGTGGCTACATGCAGCTCTCGCTTTGATCTTAAAACAAGTGCATCTACTCACGACCGCTCATGCTGTAAACACAGTACAGTTCAATGTAAATGGCAGATCCATATTATGGTGATGCTCTATTTGCATGTAAGCCTACTGCAGCTCTGATTGTTTATGCCACACTGGTCTGTGTAGAGTACGGGCTGACTACAACAAAATCTATTGCATAGTTTGTCTTGTTTCGCTATATTGCATTGAAAGTGGCTAATATTGCATTGATTCAATCAACTGCCACAGTGAAGTGAAACCTTGATCGTGTTAACATGGAAAACTCTAGAACACTGGTCATCAACCCTTTCTGAGTCAAGATTACAGAGTCAAAATGCAAGCCAAGATCTACCGCTCAGATTATTTTATAACAGGACTTAAAAAACGCAAGGCTAAAACAGTACTGTAGCAATGAGGTTTGTGCAGTAAGCTATAGGCCCAATACATTATCACTGCATATTTTTTAAAATTTTATTTCACCTTTATTTAACCAGGAAGGTTAGTTGAGAACAAGTTCTCATTTACAACTGCGACCTGGCCAAGATAAAGCATAGCAGTGTGAACAGACAACAACACAGTTACACATGGAGTAAACAATAAACAAGTCAATAACACAGTAGGAGAAAAAAAAGTCTATATACATTGTGTGCAAAAGGCATGAGGAGGTAGGCAAATAATTACAATTTAGCAGATTAACACTGGAGTGATAAATGATCAGATGGTCATGTGCAGGTAGAGATACTGGTGTGCAAAAGAGCAGTAAAGTAAATAAATAAAAACAGTATGGGGATGAGGTAGGTAAAAATGGGTGGGCTATTTACCGATGAACCATGTACAGCTGCAGCGATCGGTTAGCTGCTCAGATAGCAGATGTTTAAAGTTGGTGAGGGAGATAAGTCTCCAACTTCAGCGATTTTTGCAATTCGTTCCAGTCACAGGCAGCAGAGAACTGGAAGGAAAGGCGGCCAAATGAGGTGTTGGCTTTAGGGATGATCAGTGAGATGCGCGTGCTATGGGTGGGTGTTGCCATCGTTACCAGTGAACTGAGATAAGGCGGAGCTTTATATGGGCTTTGCTTGAATTGCCCTGCTAATGCATTGTTTTCCGGGCCATTTTAATTAAACAAAAAAATATATACATTACCGTTCAGAATTTTGGGGTTACTTAGAAATGTCCTTGTTTTTGAAAGAAAAGCAATGTTTTTTTTTTTTTTGTCCATTTTGAAAGAACATCAAATTGATCAGAAATACAGTGTAGACGTTAATGTTGTGAATTACTATTCTAATTGGAAACGGCTGACTCTGCCGTCTACACTGTATTTCTAATCAATTTCATGTTATTTTAATGGACAAAAAAATTGTTTTTCTTTCAAAAACGAGGACATTTCTAAGTAACCCCAATCTTTTGAATGGTAATGTATATATTTCAAAATTTGAGGTAGGATATAGGATCACACCAGTAAAATATCTGTTGTATTACTTGTGAAGCACAGCTGAGTGAACATGCATTTAAATAATATTTAATTGGGCTGATGGTGCCTGCATCTGATGGTCAGTTTCAGCAGATGGAGGGTCCGCCTCTCAAAATCTCCCTGACCAAAAAGGGTCACAGTCTTCCAGATTAAGACACAAGTTGAGTTGCTCTGCATTATTTCTGCCTCATGCACGAATTCATGTTGCTCTTATGAACAGAGAAAGTGAAATATTCCTCTATTTAAAAAAAGACCTAGCCAACCCTATAAAAACTATTTCCTACTCATTCATTACTGCTGCAGTGCTTGTTGTAGCACTGAGTGGAAATAGGAGAAAGGTGCATTTTATACGCTTTGAATACAAAGTGTTGACAGTGCTGAGTAAGAACTTAAACATGAATTCACTCATAAAAACAGCATCTCTTTGCTGTATTTGTGTCTCTAGTCATGGTTTTAAACATTTTGGAATCTCACAGTATCAACTTTGCGGTAGCTTTCTTTTATGCCTGCTACGATACTGCAGACACTGTCATCTGAGCCATCCGATTGGCTAGCGGTAGGCTTATAGTGCAATTGATTTGCTCTCTGTGCCTGCCCATGAAGGTAGTTTGTACCTTGAGACACATGAAATAGTTAAAAATGGCAACAGTTCGCCTACCCGGCACAGGGCAGCTGGATCGGATGCACCTACCGCCAACATCCCGAGACAAAACCAAAAAAATAGGTACAAAATAGGTCCTTCTGTAGCTCAGTTGGTAGAGCATGGCGCTTGTAACGCCAGGGTAGTGGGTTCGATCCCCGGGACCACCCATACGTAGAATGTATGCACACATGACTGTAAGTCGCTTTGGATAAAAGCGTCTGCTAAATGGCATATATTATTTATTATTATTATTTATCTTTGGGTTTTTTACAGAACATCAACCGGTTGTTGACCACTGCGCTAGATAGTTGAGTGATGTTCAATTTCGTGCTTCATTTTTGATCGGCAGTCCAGGGGGAGCTGCGCAGCAGACTCTGGGATACTGCGCGCACAGCTCAGAGTGAACATTGATTGCAAGGTAAGTGAGCCTGGAAAAAATGTATGAACTTGGAAAGAGGTAGGACGATTATCCATACCAAACTTCAAATTGTATTTACAGAATGGCCTTACTGAAGAGCTCAGTGACTTTTAATGTGGCACCGTCATAGGATGCTACCTTCCCAACAAAGTCGGTTTGTCAAATTTCTGCCCCAGTGAACTGTAATTTTTGTTATTGTGAAATGGAAACATTTAGGAGCAACAATGACTCCGCCGCAAAGTGGTAGGCTACACAAGGTCACCAAATGGGACCACCAACTGCTGAAGCGTGTAAAAGTTGTCTTTTCTCGGTTGCAACACTCACTACCGAATTCCAAACTGCCCCTGGAAGCAAGGTCAGCCCAAGAACTGTTCGTCGGGAGCTTCGAAATGGATTTCCATGGCCGAGCAGCCGCACACAAGCCTAAGATCACCATGCTCAATGTCAAGCGTTGGCTGGAGTGGTGTAAAGCTTGCCGCAGATGACTCTGGAGCAGTGGAAACGTGTTCTCTGGAGTTATGAATCGCTTCACCTTCTGGCAGTCCGACGGACGAATCTGGGTTTGTGGATGCCAGAAGAACTCTACCTGTCCGACTGCATTGTGCCAACTGTAAAGTTTGGAGGAGGAATAATGGATTTGAATATAGGCTACATTTTAATTTTAAATTAAAATGTGCAATTAGGAACTGTTAGGTCTAGTTCTTTTTGACCATGTTTTAGGTCTACCTAAAAGATTCTGAAAAAGAACATCAGTATGTTCACTTTTTCTTTATCAGAGTAGTAAACTCCGCAGGACACGGCCCGCAACCAAAACATGTGGACTCTCCTTCACTGCAGCCGACGTGAGTAAAACATTTAAACGTGTTAACCCTCGCATGGCTGCAGGCCCAGACGGCATCCCCAGCTCCGCCCTCGGAGTATGCGCAGACCAGCTGGCTGGTGTGTTTACGGACATAATCAAACCTTATCCCAGTCTGCTGTTCCCACATGCTTCAAGAGGGCCACCTCTTGAAGCTAAGGTAACTGAGCTAAACGACTACCGCCCCGTAGCACTCACTTCCGTCATCATGAAGTGCTTTGAGAGACTAGTCAAGGACCATATCACCTCCACCCTACCTGACACCCTAGACCCACTCCAATTTGCTTACCGCCCAAATAGGTCCACAGATGATGCAATCTCAACCACACTGCACACTTCCCTAACCCAACTGGACAAGAGGAATACCTATGTGAGAATGCTGTTCATCGACTACAGCTCGGCATTTAACACCATAGTGCCCTCCAAGCTCGTCATCAAGCTCGAGACCCTGGGTCTCGACCCCGCCCTGTCAACTGGGTACTGGACTTCCTGACGCGCCGCCCCCAGGTGGTGAGGGTAGGTAACATCGCTGATACTCAACACTGGGGCCCCACAAGGGCCCTCTCCTGTACTCCCTGTTCACCCACGACTGCGTGGCCATGCACGCCTCCAACTCAATCATCAACTTTGCGGACGGCACTACAGTGTTAGGCTTGATTACCAGCAACAACGAGACGGCCTACAGGGAGGAGGTGAGGGCCCTCTGAGTGTGGTGTCAGGAAAATAACCTCACACTCAACGTCAACAAAACTAAGGAGATGATTGTGGACTTCAGGAAACAGCAGACGGAGCACCCCCCCCCCTATCCACATCGATGGGACAGTAGTGGAGAGGGTAGTAAGTTTTTAAAAAGTTCCTCGGCGTACACATCACAGACAAACTGAATTGGTCCACCCACACAGACAGCATCGTGAAGAAGGCGCAGCAGCGCCTCTTCAACCTCCAGGAGGCTGAAGAAATTCAGTTCGTCTCCAAAAGCACTCACAAACTTCTACAGATGCACAATCGACAGCATCCTGTCGGGCTGTATCACAGCCTGGTATGGCAACTGCTCCGCCCACAACCGTAAGGCTCTCCAGAGGGTAGTGAGGTCTGCACAACGCATCACCGGGGGCAAACTACCTGCCCTCCAGGGCACCTACACCACCCAATGTCACAGGAAGGCCATAAAGATCATCAAGGACAACAACCACCTGAGCCACTGCCTGTTCACCACGCTATCATCCAGAAGGCGAGGTCAGTACAGGTGCATCAAAGCAGGGACCGAAAGACTGGAAAAACTGCTTCTATCTCAAGGCCATCAGATTGTTAAACAGCCACCACTAACATTGAGTGGCTGCTGCCAACACATTGACTCAACTCCAGCCACTTTAATAATGGGAATTGATGGAAATTGATGTAAAATATATCACTAGCCACTTTAAACAATGCTACTTAATATAATGTTTACATACCCTACATTATTCATCTCATATGTATATACTGTACTCTATCATCTACTGCATCTTTATGTAATACATGTATCACTAGCCACTTTAAACTATGCCACTTTGTTAACACCCTACATTACTCATCTCATATGTATATACTGTACTCGATACCATCTACTGCATCTTGCATATGCCGTTCTGTACCATCACTCATTCATATATCTTTTTGTACATATTCTTTATCCCTTTACACTTGTTTGCATAAGGTAGTAGTTTTGGAATTGTTAGGTTAGTTTACTCATTGGTTATTACTGCATTGTCGGAACTAGAAGCACAAGCATTTCGCTACACTCACATTAACATCTGCTAACCATATATATGTATGTGACAAATAAATTTGATTTGATGGACTTGTTAGAGGTCTGTCCATCTTTTGCCCTTTCGTCAGGTCTGCTGGCTCACCTTTATCATTTGGCCTGAAAACAAAGAACTGCCAACTAGGCCTAAATATGCTTTTCTTTCCCACAAAGTCAGCCATAGATTTTCTGATTTAGCATAGCCATACTGTAGTGGAACTTCCTTTTTCTTCAGTTTGAAACTGTTGGAAAGTAGTTCAATGGAAGAATATTGCAAATGCACTTAGCCAGATGAAGATGCCATCACAATAGCCTACACTTGATACACTATATTTGTTTTGAACCTTTTCACACGTACTAACAAAACGGGTGTGGTCATTCTACAGTGGTCCCTGCAGCGTATGCTCAAACCAATGTGATTATTAAGCTTATTTAGAGCGTCCAGTTTCGATTGACGCAACAGTCAGCATTGGAGCTAGCCACTTTTAAAAAATGTCCTGAACGTGACCAGTTTATTTTTGGATGCAATGTTAAGACATTCACAGAAGTAGCGACAGCATACACAATCATCCAAACTGGAAAATGTAGGCTACGTTAGCGCAAACTGAAGAAAGATTGATGTAACTTAAGCTGCCATTTTTAGAGAACTCTTGGCTAACAGAAGCCACAATATGAATTAGCTAATAGTAATTACTATTCACAACTCATTACATCACGGGTGAGCTCAACATTGATCTAAATACGAGACACTTTCTAGAAATCAAAAGTAATCTGACGATGGATAGTTTGTGTGCGCCGCCATGTTTGTTCTTTTGCGTCAAATAAAAATTAGGAGACGATGAGTTTCATTTGCAGTATACATGTTGAAGGGGTTGTCATCTACTATTGTTCACTTGCCTTCATTCACTTCTAGAAGTTTACTCGAAAGATAAGTGAACCATTGCTTCCCCTCATAACGTCTTTGGTCTGACAGACGTTTACGTGACACCCAGAATGCATTGTATGTCAACAAACATGGCGCCGCAAATAGCTTAGCCTTAGCTCATTTTATAATCAGGACAACTAAATACCAAAAAAGTATTTTACACACATCATAGGTGTCTGTTACAATCAATGCAATAATCGGAATGCATTATTTGTCACCAGTACTTGAAAACGGTAAATGCATTATGCTCCGTACATGCATAGATACATACTTATGAAACAAGATGATATACAGAAAATAACGCACTTACTTTGATCGGAACGCACATATCCAAAGTTATTATTTGTAAGTAAAACAACGATGCGAGTGCCAGCCAGAAAATGTGCAAGACTGCGCAAATATTTGCATACTTGATGTGCGTAAAAAATGGGGAAGAGCAACATTTGTCAGGCTCAGTAAAGATTCAAACATAAATTGTCCGCAACACTGAAATGCGCTACTTCACCTCAAATCAAATTGTTGTTAGAAAATACAACCTGTTTGAAAATCAAATTGAATCATAGCCTCTAGATAATTAGCAGGCAGCTCGTGTTAACTGTACTGTTGCGTAACGTCACATTTTGGAACAGTGAGTGCATTCTGACTTGACGTGCATAAAAATAAAACTCGGGCAGCGGCGACCATTAGAAAAGGTTAGAAGGTAGGCTAATATAAGTGATATCTGAGTATTGTTATGGACAATAAAAACATAGTCCTACCAATTTTTGAAAATCATTCTGCAGCCTAGACTAGATAATTTTTCAATAACTAGGCCTAGCAATGTCCTTTACCAGACTCTGGAGGTGCAGTCAAATTTGTGACATCACGATGTCATCACCATCGACGGTGGCTGTCAAATATAGTTGACAAATAGAAGTTGAGTAATAATTGGACGAAAGTGAAGTTGACATTCATTATAGGATATATGAGTGAAGACCACCTCTTCCAGGATAATAGGATACACCATATCTCTTCTCAGCCATAGGGCGGAAGAATCATGTCAACCAATTTAGGATGTACTAGTGCTTGTAAATACAATTTGAAGTTTGGTATGGATAATCCTCCTACCTCTTTCCAAGTTCGTACATTTTTTCCAGGCTCACTTACCTTGCAATCAATGTTCACTCTGAGCTGCGCGCGCAGTATCCCAGAATCTGCTGCGCAGCTCCCCCTGGACTGCCAAGCATAAATGAAGCACGATATTGAACATCACTCAACTATCTAGCGCAGTGGGCACCAACCGGTCGATCTCAAAGGCATTCCTAGTCAAAACCTAAAATGTTTTGTAAAAAAACAACAACAATAAAGCCTTGTTCCTATTTTTTGTTTTTGTCTCGGGATGTTGGTGGTAGGTACACCCGATCCAGCTGCCCTGTGCTGGGTAGGCCTACTCAGTTTGCTGCATGCACAAAATAAATATTAGACAGCAAGCCTCTTGATCCAGGAGGGGATTGTCTGCTGTTACCAAGCAACTGATTGATTTTGGAAGACGCTAGATGGCTAACTAGATCCTAAAATGGCAAACCAAATGCCCAACAGCATTTAGCACTTAAGACAGTTAACTTAATAGTTTAAAGATATCACGCTGTCAAACAGTTGTTCCATACTGTAATTAGATTTGTAATTACATTGTGTGTGTGTGTGTGTGTGTGTACAGTTGAAGTCGGAAGTTTACATAAACCTTAGCGAAATACATTTAAGCTCAGTTTTTCACAATTCCTGACATTTGATCGTAGTAAAAATTCCCTGTCTTAGGTCAGTTAGGATCACCACTTCATTTTAAGAATGTGAAATGTCAGAATAATAGTATAATTATTTATTCCAGCTTTTATTTCTTTCCACACTTTCCCAGTGTGTCAGAAGGTTACATACACTTAATTAGCATTTGGTAGCATTGCCTTCAAATTGTATAACTTGGGTCAAACGTTTCAGGTAGCCTTCCACAAGCTTCTCACAATAAGTTGGGTGAATTTTGGCCCATTCCTCCTGGCAGAGCTGGTGTAACTGAATCAGGTTGGTAGGCCTCCTTGCTCGCACACACCTTTTCAGTTCTGCCCACAAATTGTCTATAGGGTTTAGGTCAGGACTTTGATAGGCCCTCCAATACCTTGACTTTGTAAAATCAAATTGTATTTGTCACATACAGTCGTGGCCAAAAGTTGAGAATGACACAAATATACATTTTCAAAGTCTGCCTCAATTTGTATAATGACAATTTGCATATACTCCAGAATGTTATGAAGAGTGATCAGATGAATTGCAATTAATTGCAAAGTCCCTCTTTGCCATGCAAATGAACTGAATCCCCAAAAAACATTTCCACTGCATTTCAGCCCTGCCACAAAAGGACCAGCTGACATGTCAGTGATTCTCTCTCGTTAACACAGGTGTGAGTGTTGACGAGGACAAGGCTGGAGCTCACTCTGTCATGCTGATTGAGGTCGAATAACAGACTGGAAGATTCAAAAGGATGGTGGTGCTTGGAATCATTGTTCTTCATCTGTCAACCATGGCTACCTGCATGGAAATGCGTGCCGTCATCATTGCTTTGCATAAAAAGGGCTTCACAGGCAAAGATATTGCTGCCAGTAAGATTGCACCTAAATCAACCACTTATTGGATCATCAAGAACTTCAAGGAGGGTGGTTCAATTGTTGTGAAGGTGGCTTCAGGGCACCCAAGAAATTCCAGCAAGCGCCAGGACCATCTCCTAAAGTTGATTCAGCTGCGTGATTGGGGCATCACCAGTACAGAGCTTGCTCAGAAATGTCAGCAGGCAGGTGTGAGTGCATCTGCACGCACATTGAGGTGAAGACTTTTTCGAGGATGGCCTGATGTCAAGAATGGCAGCAAAGAAGCCACTTTTCTCCAGGAAAAACATCAGGGACAGACTGATATTCTGCAAAAGGTACCGGGGTAGGACTGCTGAGGACTGGGGTAAAGTCATTTTCTCTGATGAATCCCCTTTCCGATTGTTTGGGGCATCCGGAAAAAAGCTTGTCCGGAGAAGACAAGGTGAGCGCTACCATCAGTCCTGTGTCCTGCCAACAGTAAAGCATCCTGAGACCATTCATGTGTGGGGTTGCTTCTCAGTCAAGGGAGTGGGCTCACTCACAATTTTGCCTAAGAACACAGCCATGAATAAAGAATGGAATCAACACATCATCCGAGAGCAACTTCTCACAACCGTCCAGGAAAGGTTTGGTGACGAACATTGCCTTTTCCAGCATGATGGAGCACCTTGCCATCCTCGAGGCGGGTGGACAAACAAACAACCCACAAATCCTGACAAACTCCAAGCATTGATTATGCAGGAATGGGCTGCCATCAGTGGCCCAGAAGTTAATTGACAGCCTGCCAGGGCGGATTGCAAAGGTCTTGAAAAAGAAGGCTCAAACTGAAAATATTGACTCTGCATCAACTTAATGTAATTGTTAATAAAAGCCTTTGACACTTATGAAATGCTTGTAATTATACTTCAGTATTCCATGATATCTGACAAAAATATCTAAAGGCTCTGAAGCAGAAAACTTTGGTGTCATTCTCAACTTTTGTCCATGACTGTACGCATGGTTAGCAGATGTTAATGCGAGTGTAGCGAAATGCTTGTGCTTCTAGTTCTGACCACGCAGTAGTATCTAACAAGTAATCTAACAATTTCACAACTACCTTATGTAAAGGAATGTATTAGAATATGTACATAAAAATACATGGATGAGCAATGGCCGAATGGCATAGGCAAGATGCAGTAGATTGTATAGAGTACAGTATATACATATGAGTAATGTAGGGTATGTAAAAATTGTTTAAAGTGGCTAGTGATACATTTATTACATCCCATTATTTTATTATTAAAGTGGCTAGAGATGAGTCAGTATGTTGGCAGCAGCCACTCCATGTTAGTTTTGGCTGCTTAACAGTCTGATGGCCTTGAGATAGAAGCTGTTTGTCAGTCTCTCGGTCCCCGCTTTGATGCACCTGTACTAATCTCACCTTCTGGATGATAGTGGGGTGAACAGGCAGTGGCTCGGGTTGTTGTCCTTGATGCTCTTTTTGGCCTTCCTGTGACATCGGGTGGTGTAGATTTCCTGGAGGGCAGGTAGTTTGCCCCCGGTGATGTGTTGTGTAGACCTCACTACCCTCTGGAGAGCCTTACGGTTGTGGGCGGAGCAGTTGCTGAACCAGGCAGTGATACAGCCCGACAGGATGCTCTCGATTGTGCATCTATAAAAGTTTGTGTGCTTTTGGTGACAAACCAAATATCTTCAGCCTCCTGAGGTTGAAGAGGCGCTGCTGCGCCTTCTTCACCACGCTGTCTGTGTGGGTGGACCATTTCAGTTTGTCCGTGATGTGTACGTAGAGGAACTTAACTTTCCACCTTTTCCACTACTGTCCCGTCAATGTGGATAGGGGGGCTGCTCCCTCTGCTGTTTCCTGAAGTCCACAAACATCTTTTTAGTTTTGTTGACATTGAGTGTGAGGTTATTTTCCTGACACCATATACCAAGGGCCCTCACCACCTCCCTGTAGGCCGTCTCTTTGTTGTTGGTAATCAAGCCTACCACTGTAGTGTCGTCTGCAAACTTGATGATTGAGTTGGAGGCGTGCATGGCCACGCAGTCATGGGTGAACAGGGAGTACAGGAGAGGGCTGAGAACGCACCCTTGTGGGGCCCCAGTGTTGAGGATCAGCGGGGTGGAGATGTTTCCTACGCTCACCACCCGGGGGGCAGCCAGTCAGGAAGTCCAGGACCCAGTTGCACAGTGCAGGGTCGAGTCCCAGGGTCTCTATCTTAATGACGAGTTTGGAGAGTACTATGGTGTTAAATGCTGAGCTGTAGCTGATGAACAGCATTCTTACATGGGTATTCCTCTTGTCCAGATGGGTTAGGGCATTGTGATTGCATCGTCTGTGGACATATTGGGGCAGTAAGCAAATTGGAGTGGGAATAGGGTGTCAGGTAGGGTGGAGGTGAAATGGTCCTTGACTAGTCTCTCAAAGCACTTCATGATGACGGAAGTGAGTGCTTGGGGGCGATACTCATTTAGCTCGGTTACCTTAGCTTTCTTGGGAACAGGAACAATGGTGGCTCTCTTGAAGCATGTGGGAACAGCAGACTGGTATAACGATTTATTGAATATGTCCGTAAACACACCATCCAGCTGGTCTGCGCATGACGCGGCTAGGGATGCCGTCTGGGCCGGCAGCCTTGCGAGGATTAACACGTTTAAATGTTTTACTCACGTTGGCTGCAGTGAAGGAGAGCCCGCAGGTTTTGGTAGCGGGCCGTGTCGGTTGCACTGTATTGTCCTCAATGCGAGCAAAGAAGTTGTTTAGTTTGCCTGGGAGCAAAGCATCGTGGTCCGCAACGGGGCTGGTTTTCTTTTTGTGGTCTTTTTGTTGTTCTTAAGCCATTTTGCCATCACTTTGGAAGTATGCTTGGGGTCATTGTCCATTTGGAAGACCATTTGTGAACAAGCTGATGTCTTGAGATGAGTTGCTTCAATATATCGACATAATTTTCCTTCCTCGTGATGACATCTATTTTGTGAAGTACACCAGTCCCTCCTGCAGCCAAGCACACCCATAAGATGATGCTGCCACCCCTGTGCTTAGACTTCAATGTACTTGTACAATCTATGGCAAGACCTGAAAATGGTCTATTGATGATCAACAACCAATTTGACAGAACTTAATGCATTTTGAATCCTAATAATAATAATTGAATAATAATCATCAAACGTGGCTCATTCCAGGTGGTGAGAAACTCTTAAGGGACTTACCCAGAGAGGCTCACAGCTGTAATCACTGCCAAGGGTGCTTCTACAAAGTATTTACTTAGGGGTGTGAGATTTATGTATTTCATCTTCAATAAATTAGCTAAAATGGCTAAATATGTTTGCTATTATTATAGGGTATTTTGTGTAGATGGCTGAGGGGATGCGGGGGGGATTGGATCGAGACGTGTTAGCTGGGTGGGGAATGGGATGGATGGGTGGTTGGGGCTGGAGGTCTACCTATTTTCTATGTGTTATTTTTTTCCCTGTTCATGCTGAATTAATTTATTATTCAACTTTGTATTTCTTGTTTTTTAAGCGGCAGCCTACGGGTACAGGTGGGCTGGAGGATTGAGGGAGGAGAAAGTGGGGAAGAGTTTCCCAGGGTTGGAGGTAGAAGCTTGACATTTTGAGTGATAGAACGCAGCATTAGTAATGGATACAGAGGAAGATGAGGTAGAGAAGAGAGAGTAGAGGCATGAAAAAATGATGCAGAAATGAAGTGTAGGTCAACGAGGCAGTCAGGAGGGAGAAGGATTTAGCAGATGGAAGAGAGGATAGGATGGGGGAGAGAGCGAAGATTGCAGCGGCGCATGACCATCTGGGTAGGACACTACTCAGCCCAAAGTAGTGATCAGAGACGTGTGGGGGTTGCAGTGAGATTAGTAGGCAACAGCCTCTAGTGAAAATGAGGTTGTGCATATTGTCTGCCTTGAGTGGGAGGTGATTGGGAAAGGGTAAGGTCAAAAGAGGAGAGGTGGAAAGAAATTTACTGAAGTCTGGCGTCGGGAGATTAGTCACCCAGTACGATGAGTGGTGAGCCATCTTTGGGGAATTAGCTTATCAAGGTGTCAAGCTCATTGAACAATCCAAGGGCACCTGGTGGGTGATAGATGACAACAATGTTAAGCTTGAGTGGGCAAGTGACAGTGACGGCATGGATTTCAAATGAAGAGATACAGGCGAGAGGGGTAGAGAAGACAACATCTTTTGGATTATGAGAACATAGTCAGATGACGAGAGAGCAACTGGAGAAGGAGTGTTCTCTGGGGAAATCCATGTCTCAGTCAGGACCCAAAAGTGTTGGAACTAAAGGGCAACATGCTGAGATGAACTCAGCCTTATTGACTGCAAATCGACAGTTCCAAACGCTGCCGCAGACTAGGAATTCCACATGGGTTGTGTGCGCAGGAAACACTAAATTAGAAAGGTTGCAGTCACGGGTGGGAGTGTTTGTATAACCTACAGGTAGAGGAGCGAACTGCGATGGGAAACACATACTTGCCAACGCTATAAAAGAGTAAAATGAGCTCATCATAAAATAACTTGGTAAGATACTCAAGTGAGTGGCGTGACGCCTTCCTTGAACAACTCAAAACAACTCGGCAGAACGTCTAAGACAGCACTTCAGTTGAATTGCCCTATCAAGACAATACCAACAACTACTTATTGAATAAAATAATATACTTGCTTGCTACTCTAGTAAGTAGATTTCCCCCCAACTATTGATGGAATTGTCGTCAAGCATTTATCTTCAAGTAAAGATTAAGTCATTTATTAATCAATGCCACAAACCTGGAACATCGACAACATGGTCATGTGTCTGTGAATCACAACATTAAAGACAGAGTGATCACATCATTTCCACTAATTGAGCCATAGACAATACAACTCGAGCATTACATTTACATTTAAGTCATTTAGCAGACGCTCTTATCCAGAGCGACTTACAAATTGGTGCATTCAGGGCAGCATTTTGATGACAAGGTAGTGGTTTACACTGTCGACTGTGTGTGTAAATGATGGAAGAACTCTCCACACTCCTGCTCTTCAGGACGTCCTGCAATGACTGAAACAGACCAAAGCAGGATAACAGGATAATAGCTAGTTGAGAGGTGATAAGACTCGTGCACCCCCATTGTTTTTGTATAGAGATGGTGCAAATAAGGTTTGCAATTTAGTATTGATAACATGACAGTAATTCTACCTCAAAAGCAATTAAACTCACCATAGCAGTGTTGTGGAAATTCTTACACAGGGACACTCAGTCAATCTTAAATTAATCATTGATTGTCAGCTTGCTGGAGAGGTTCCAACAAACTTGATGCACCATGGTGAATGTCTGTCAAGCAGTCCCGCTAGTTCTCTTATATACTGCATACAAGTCATATTTGCACGATTTAGCTTATTCATAATGAATTCAACTTTAACATTTGCTTTATTCATGTGACTGACCAATACTGGGTCATGCATGTGACAGACCAATACCTCACAAGGCTTCTTCTCTAAGCTGAGACCTTGAAACTGAGATCTTTTGTTCTCAAAACAAGGGTCTGGATGTACTGCCAAATTGCAGATACTGATAGTGAGGATTAATTCAATCAGTCACTTGCATGAACACAGAAAATTGTCATTAGAAAAGCACCAACCTAGAACACAGAAATGTATAAATATAAAAGCACCATCTTCCATCACAGCAGGCATGACTAAATAAGGTTACGTAAACTTTCCTACTAGCTATACTAATGATATGCTGTCCAGAGGGCAACGGCAAACTGATCAATGTCTTCCCGCTGTAAATTAGGCACACTGTTGAGAGGATGCTAATCAATCCACCTGAAACCTCTCAAAAACCCAAATAACACAGCTTGCTAGGGTAGCTACAAATCAAGTAGTACTTGAAGTAGGCTACCCACTCCTCACCCACAGACACACACGTTATCAAGAATGCCAAGCTTCACCATCTAAAGTTGGCTAGCTAGTTAACTAGCAAGTTAGATTGTTGGTTTATAGATTGTAAATGCATGATACATAAACATGGTTAGACAATTAGATGGGTAATGTAGCCATCTAGCCAGGATAATGTTGCTAACTAGCTAAACATGCGCTAGGTAGCTAGATAACAGGTAGGCCTATTGTGTAAATTAAAAACTTGACCAAGACAGTTCACAGAATTGTCAATTTAGCTGACATAACAATGCATTTGGAATGTATTCAGACCCCTTACTCAGTACTTTGAAACTCCTTTGGCTGCAATTACAGGCTTGAGTCTTCTTGGGTATAACGCTACATGTCTTAGCACAGGGATTTGGGAAAGTTGTTCACATTTTAATGAATGGCCTTGGGCTGTGTCTTTTAAAATTTTTTATTTTACCTTTATTTAACTAGGCAAGTCAGTTTAGAACAAATTATTATTTTCAATGACTGCCTAGGAACAGTGGGTTAACTGCCTGTTCAGGGGCAGAACGACAGATTTGTACCTTGTCAGCTCGGGGATTTGAACTTAATGTCAGTCTACAACTGACATTAAAAATAACTTCTGAATGCCATTCACAAACAATTCAGATGACAATCCCTTCATGGGCTTTGTTCCACAAATGTGTACCATGCCTGTTTTTTGCATCCCATTGTCCTCAAATGCTCAAATACATCCATCTTGTGATCGGCTAACACATCTGCAAAGGGCTGCAACACGGATTCAAAACATCCCTGTTCGTCTGTGGAGGTGGTCAGACCGATCCAGTCCATAGATTTCTATTGATTTCCAAGTAGGGCTGTGCGATTATGGAATGTTTGGTAACGTGGAGGGCTTACTGTCATGCAAATAGCCACAGTTATTGTCATCATTAAATTTGTATTTTTGTCTAATGTATCAATGCATCATACCAAATAAATACAACAGTTTTGGTGACACCCCTATTGCTGTTCTCCAATCACGATGCAGTTTTATACAAGGATAATTTATATGGGTTTATTTATTTTATTTATTTCACCTTTATTTAACCAGGTAGGCAAGTTAAGAACAAGTTCTCATTTACAATTGCGACCTGGCCAAGATAAAGCAAAGCAGTTAGAAAACATACAACAACAGGGTTACACATGGAGTAAAACAAACATAGTCAGTAATACAGTAGAAACAAGTCTATATACGATGTGAGCAAATGAGGTGAGATAAGGGAGGTAAAGGCAAAAAAAGGCCATGGTGGCAAAGTAAATACAATATAGCAAGTAAAACACTGGAATGGTAGATTTGCAGTGGAAGAATGTGCAAAGTAGAAATAAAAATAATGAGCTAAATAAATAAATAAAATAAATACAGTATGGAAGGAGTAGTTGTTTGGGCTAAATTATAGATGGGCTATGTACAGGTGCAGTAATCTGTGAGCTGCTCTGACAGCTGGTGCTTAAAGCTAGTGAGGGAGATGTTTCCAGTTTCAGAGATTTTTGTAGTTCGTTCCAGTCATTGGCAGCAGAGAACTGGAAGGAGAGGTGGCCAAAGAAAGAATTGGTTTTGGGGTTGACTAGAGAGATATACCTGCTGGAGCGTGTGCTACAAGTGGGTGATGTTATGGTGACCAGCGAGCTGAGATAAGGGGGGACTTTACCTAGCAGGGTCTTTTAGATGACATGGAGCCAGTGGGTTTGGCGACGAGTATAAAGTGAGGGCCAGCCAACGAGAGCGTACAGGTCGCAATGGTGGGTAGTATATGGGGCTTTGGTGATAAAACGGATGGCACTGTGATAGACTGCATCAAATTTGTTGAGTAGGGTATTGGAGGCTATTTTGCAAATGACATTGCCGAAGTCGAGGATTGGTAGGATGGTTAGTTTTACAAGGGTAGGTTTGGCAGCATGAGTGAAGGATGCTTTGTTGCGAAATAGGAAGTGTTAGTGGCAGTGGACTGATCATCTCGTCAAGAAAAGTATCGAGACACACAGGTCTAAATATATTGTTAATGAATGTTTAACGTATTGCTTCAGACACATTCTAGGCTAAGCAGAAACAATCCCCCTAGTTTAAGTGCATGGTTCCATTCATGAACACACTGCGCTTCAAACAAGCCTGGATTTCCCCAGCACAATTGGCTTTTGTTTGATCCCTGCAGAAAAGGAGGAAAGTAATCAAAATTTGACTTCACTGGCCCTTCTACATCCATAAAGTGAGGTTTCCTGCCAGTTGAAATGTGGGTAGGAAATGTAACAAACCTCATTGGAGTTTTTCCTGATCATGTGACTCGCCATGAACGCTCCAGGCCACATAGCTGTTGGTTAATACAGATGTAGAAGGACAAGGGGAGATGTAAGGTATGCCATTGTATAGTCATGTCAGAAATGTAAAACATTTTATCTGGTCTGTTACAGTATGTGTAATAGAGCAATAAAAACATGTTATTAAAATAAGGTAAATCCATTTGAATTCAGTCACTTTTTGACAGCACCTCTTGTGAATGAGACCTTCCATACAGTACATATTTGCCCATTGTATAAGTGCTACATAAGGCAGTTTTTGGAACTACATGCCAAAACATTCAAGAGATGGTGTTCAAATTAGATCCGTTGCATACCCCATACACCCATGTCTTCATCATTGGAAAATATGAAACGTATGACATTGATATATTTTAAAACCTTTACACAGGGTTGTCAACTATTTTATACTTTCTGGAGAAAAACAATTAAGGTCATTTTATTCCCCTTAATAATGTCAATTATCAAAAAAAACATCTAAGATTTTTGTTGTGCCTGCCATCGGTTGAGACACAACATGCTGTTGAATAAAGGGTGGGTGTCATGTTTTGGCTGACAAATGTACTAAAATGGGAGTAAAATCGAAATCTCAACTTTGAAATGGTACCACAAAAATATTTGAACATTTTACACACAAGGGAATGTTGAATTGAATGGGAATATCTGTTGTTTTTTAAATGATACTGTCAATGCGCCATAATAGACATGACCATTGAAGTTGACATTATATGGTGGGTGAACCAGCGGTCATTTTTGTGGTAGTAATTAGAAGGTCATTGCTTTAAAAAACATCTATGGTGTAGCCTACCAGCTAAATTGCAGTGGTGTGAAAGAATGGGTCCATTATATTAATTATATTTCTGTGCTTGAAATGACACCCTGTATTGAAGAGCATGTCTCAACCAATGATGTACCCTGAACAAAATATAAACGCAACATGCAACAATTTCAAAGATTCTGAGTTGCAGTTCATATAATGAAATCAGTCAACTGAAATCAAATAAACAGGCCATAATCTATGGCTTTCACATACCTGGAAATACAGATATGCATCTGTTGGTCACAGATAAATAATCTTACAAAATAAAGAAGTAGGGGTGTGGATCAGCGTCATACCCAAGACTTGAGGCTGTAATCGCTGCCAAAGGTGCTTCAACAAAGTACTGAGTAAAGGGTCTGAATACTTGTAAATGCGATATTTTAGCTTTTTATTTAAGAAATTTGCAAACATTAAAAAAAACAAGGTCTTTGCTTTGTCGTTATTGGGTATTGTGTGTAGATTGATGAGAAAAAAAGAGCTGGCAGGTCTGCTTAGGAGGAGCAGTTTCTGAAAGTGACAAGTGATTTAAATGTGTACAGAACTGAGTTGGAGAGTCACCCTGGTCTCATAGACAAGATGTAACACAGTACATGTGAATTTGACACTTAAATTAGTATGTTACGTTTGGTATGGTTACGTAAGACAGATGGTTACTTAAGGCAAATTAAGGTAGGGTGGATGGGTGGGCGAATAACGCGAATGTCTAGCAACAGAAAGGTTGCAAGTTCAAATCTCATCATGGACAACTTTGAGTATTTTAGCTAAATAGCAACTTTTCAACTACTTTTAGCTGCTTTGTAACTACTTAGCATGTTAGCTAACCTTAACCCTTCCCCTAACCTAACTCCAAAACTTAACCCAAACCCCTAGCCTAGCTAACGATAGCCAGCTAGCTAACATTAGGCACCTAGCTAGAATACGTAACAAATCCAGCAAAAAAAAAAGAACCGTCACTTTTTCAGGACCATTAATAATTTCAGGACTAGATCATTTGTAAAAATCCAAAATAACTTCACAGACCATTGTAAAGGGTTTTAACATTGTTTCCCATGCTTGTTGAATGAACCATAAACATTTACATTACATTTAAGTCATTTAGCAGACGCTCTTATCCAGAGCGACTTACAAACTGGTACATTCACCTTATGACATCCAGTGGAACAGCCACTTTACAATAGTGCATCTAAATATTTTAAGGTGGGGGGGGGTGAGAAGGATTACTTTATCCTATCCTAGGTATTCCTTAAAGAGGTGGGGTTTCACGTGTCTCCGGAAGGTGGTGATTGACTCCGCTGTCCTGGCGTCGTGAGGGAGTTTGTTCCACCATTGGGGAGCCAGAGCAGCGAACAGTTTTGACTGGGCTGAGCGGGAACTGTACTTCCTCAGTGGTAGGGAGGCGAGCAGGCCAGAGGTGGATGAACGCAGTGCCCTTATTTGGGTGTAGGGCCTGATCAGAGCCTGGAGGTACTGAGGTGCCGTTCCCCTCACAGCTCCGTAGGCAAGCACCATGGTCTTGTAGCGGATGCGAGCTTCAACTGGAAGCCAGTGGAGAGAGGGGAGGAGCGGGGTGACGTGAGAGAACTTGGGAAGGTTGAACACTAGACGGGCTGCGGCGTTCTGGATGAGTTGTAGGGGTTTAATGGCACAGGCAGGGAGCCCAGCCAACAGCGAGTTGCAGTAATCCAGACGGGAGATGACAAGTGCCTGGATTAGGACCTGCGCCGCTTCCTGTGTGAGGCAGGGTCGTACTCTGCGGATGTTGTAGAGCATGAACCTACAGGAACGGGCCACCGCCTTGATGTTAGTTGAGAACGACAGGGTGTTGTCCATGATCACGCCAAGGTTCTTAGCGCTCTGGGAGGAGGACACAATGGAGTTGTCAACCGTGATGGCGAGATCATGGAACGGGCAGTCCTTCCCCGGGAGGAAGAGCAGCTCCGTCTTGCCGAAGTTCAGCTTGAGGTGGTGATCCATCATCCACACTGATATGTCTGCCAGACATGCAGAGATGCGATTCGCCACCTGGTCATCAGAAGGGGGAAAGGAGAAGATTAATTGTGTGTCGTCTGCATAGCAATGATAGGAGAGACCATGTGAGGTTATGACAGAGCCAAGTGACTTGGTGTATAGCGAGAATAGGAGAGGGCCTAGAACAGAGCCCTGGGGGACACCAGTGGTGAGAGCGCGTGGTGAGGAGACAGATTCTCGCCACGCCACCTGGTAGGAGCGACCTGTCAGGTAGGACGCAATCCAAGCGTGGGCCGCGCCGGAGATGCCCAACTCGGAGAGGGTGGAGAGGAGGATCTGATGGTTCACAGTATCGAAGGCAGCCGATAGGTCTAGAAGGATGAGAGCAGAGGAGAGAGAGTTAGCTTTAGCGGTGCGGAGCGCCTCCGTGATACAGAGAAGAGCAGTCTCAGTTGAATGACTAGTCTTGAAACCTGACTGATTTGGATCAAGAAGGTCATTCTGAGAGAGATAGCGGGAGAGCTGACCAAGGACGGCACGTTCAAGAGTTTTGGAGAGAAAAGAAAGAAGGGATACTGGTCTGTAGTTGTTGACATCGGAGGGATCGAGTGTAGGTTTTTTCAGAAGGGGTGCAACTCTCGCTCTCTTGAAGACGGAAGGGACGTAGCCAGCGGTCAGGGATAAGTTGATGAGCGAGGTGAGGTAAGGGAGAAGGTCTCCGGAAATGGTCTGGAGAAGAGAGGAGGGGATAGGGTCGAGCGGGCAGGTTGTTGGGCGGCCGGCCGTCACAAGACGCGAGATTTCATCTGGAGAGAGAGGGGAGAAAGAGTTCAGAGCACAGGGTAGGGCAGTGTGAGCAGAACCAGCGGTGTCGTTTGACTTAGCAAACGAGGATCGGATGTCGTCGACCTTCTTTTCAAAATGGTTGACGAAGTCATCTGCAGAGAGGGAGGAGGGGGGGGGGATTCAGGAGGAGGAGGATTCAGGAGGTGGGGGGGGGGATTCAGGAGGGAGGAGAAGGTGGCAAAGAGCTTCCTAGGGTTAGAGGCAGATGCTTGGAATTTAGAGTGGTAGAAAGTGGCTTTAGCAGCAGAGACAGAGGAGGAAAATGTAGAGAGGAGGGAGTGAAAGGATGCCAGGTCCGCAGGGAGGCGAGTTTTCCTCCATTTCCGCTCGGCTGCCCGGAGCCCTGTTCTGTGAGCTCGCAATGAGCCGTCAAGCCACGGAGCGGGAGGGGAGGACCGAGCCTGCCTGGAAGATAGGGGATATAGAGAGTCAAAGGATGCAGAAAGGGAGGAGAGGACGGTTGAGGAGGCAGAATCAGGAGATAGGTTGGAGAAGGTTTGAGCAGAGGGAAGAGATGATAGGATGAAAGAGGAGAGAGTAGCGGGGGAGAGAGAGCGAAGGTTGGGACGGCGCGATACCATCCGAGTAGAGGCAGTGTGGGAAGTGTTGGATGAGAGCGAGAGGGAAAAGGATACAAGGTAGTGGTCGGAGACTTGGAGGGGAGTTGCAATGAGGTTAGTGGAAAAACAGCGTCTAGTAAAGATGAGGTCGAGCGTATTGCCTGCCTTGTGAATAGGGGGGGAAGGTGAGAGGGTGAGGTCAAAAGAGGAGAGGAGTGGAAAGAAGGAGGCAGAGAGGAATGAGTCAAAGGTAGACGTGGGGAGGTTAAAGTCGCCCAGAACTGTGAGAGGTGAGCCGTCCTCAGGAAAGGAGCTTCTCAAGGCATCAAGCTCATTGATGAACTCTCCAAGGGGACCTGGAGGGCAATAAATGATAAGGATGTTAAGCTTGAAAGGGCTGGTAACTGTGACAGCATGAAATTCAAAGGAGGCGATAGACAGATGGGTAAGGGGAGAAAGAGAGAATGACCACTTGGGAGAGATAAGGATCCCGATGCCACCACCCCGCTGACCAGAAGCTCTCGGGGTGTGCGAGAACACGTGGGCGGACGAAAACAGTTAATAAATAAACAGTTAATAAACAGTTAATGAACATGCACATGTGGAACGGTCGTTTAGACACTAGGCAATTAAGGTCAGTTTTGAAAACTTAGGACACTAAAGAGGTCTTTCTAATGACTCTGAAAAACACCAAAAGGAAGATGCCCAGGGTCCCTGCTCATCTGCATGAATGTGCCTTAGGCATGCTCTAAGGAGGCATGCAGATGTGGCCAGGGCAATAAATTGCAATGTCCGTACTGTGAGACGCCTAAAACAGCGCTACAGGGAGAGAGGACGGACAGCGGATCGTCCTCGCAGTGGCAGACCACGTGTAACAACACCGGCACAGGATCGGTACATCCGAACATCACACCTGCGGGACAGGTATAGGATGGCAACAACAACTGCCCGAGTTACAACAGGAAGGCACAATCCCTCCATCAGTGCTCTGACTGTCTGCAATTGGCTGAGAGAGGCTGGACTGAGGGCTTGTAGGCCTGTTGTAAGACAGGTCCTCACCGGCAACAACGTCGCCTATGGGCACAAATACACCGTCGCTGGACCAGACAGGACTGGCAAAAAGTGCTCTTCACTGACGAGTCACGGTTTTGTCTCGCCAGGGTGATGGTCGGATTCACGTTTATGGGCGTTACACCAAGGCCTGTACTTTAGAGCGGGATTGAGGTGGAGGGTCCGTCATGGTCTGGGGCGGTGTGTCACAGCATCATCGGACTGAGCTTGTTGTCATTGCAGGCAATCTCAATGCTGTGCGTTACAGGGCAGCAGGGCGCGTAGTGGTTAGAGCATTGGACTAGTAACCTGAAGGTTGCAAGATCGAATCACTGAGCTGACGAGGTAAAACTCTCGTTCTGCCCCTGAACAAGGCAGTTAACCCGCTGTTCCTAGGCCGTCATTGAAAATAAGAATTTGTTCTTAACTGACTTGCCTAGTTAAATAAAGGTCAAATAAAAAAATTAACAAGGAAGACATCCTCCTCCCTCATGTGGTACACTTCCTGTAGGCTCATCCTGACATGACCCTCCAGCATGACAATGCCACCACGCACAGAACGAGCACTATGGTTGATTTTCTGCAAGACCGGAATGTAAATGTTCTGCCAAGAGCCCGGATCCCAATCCCATTGAGCACGTCTGGGACCTGTTGGATCGGAGGGTAAGGGCTAGGTCCATTCCCCCCAGAAATGTCTGGGAACTTGCAGGTGCCATGGTGGAAGAGTGGGGTAACATCTCACAGCAAGAACTGGCAAATCTGGTGCAGTCCATGAGGAGGAGATGCACTGCAGTACTTAATGCAGCTGGTTGCCACACCAGATACTGCTACTTTTCATTTAGACCCCCCCCCCCCCTTGTTCAGGGACACATTATTCCATTTCTGTTAGTCACATGTCTGTGGAACTTGTTCAGTTTATCTCAGTTGTTGAATCTTATGTTCATACAAATATTTACCCATGTTAAGTTAGCTGAAAATAAAAGCAGTTGACATTGAGAGGATGTTTCTTTTTTTGCTTAGTTTATCATACGTTTAGCAAATTTGTAACAGTACGTTTTGCAAATTCGTAACATATATATATAATACAATTTTTTATTTGTAATATGTCATACGAAATGGGTGATGGACATCCAGAAATTAATACATACCATTCGAAACATAACATATCATACTAAATTGAGTGTCAAGGGTTTATAATAATATGAAATGCTCCGAGACGAGGTTTGGAGAACTGCAACAGTCGTCTGTGGTTTCACCTGTTACACTTTCATTCGGGCCAGACAGTGGGGCGTGTCTGTCGGAGTGCTTGTTTGGTAATGTTCTTGTACACAACTTTTTAGTCAGCTAGCTGTAATTATAGGTCAAGACAGATGGTTTTCTAGCCCCTGTGCAATAGTTAATAGTACGATTTTGACATTGTTGAAGACCTTGCTCGCTGGAACAGAAGGAAATGTATTTAGGCTGTTGAGCGCCTGACTCAGATCCCAGGCAGCTCCACCTGTTGATGTCCAGGAGGAGTTCTCCTCTGGCTAATGAGGCTGCTCTGCTGTGAGTGAATGTATGTCCCCATGCTCCTCTGCCTCCCAGAGGATGGCCCATCTCCCTCCACAGTGCCAGGGAGCACATCCTCTGACACACAAAATGATAATAAAAAGAGTAATAGTAACACAAGGTATAAAATACAAGAATGGAGCTATATACAGGGATCACCAGTACCAGAAGAATGTGCAGGGGTATGAGGTGTATATATGTACAGGTTAAAGTGACTAAGCTTTAGGAGAGGATGATATTAATAATAGTAGTAAAATAAAGAACAGTAGCAGCATTTAGTAAGTATTCCGACACCTTGACTTAACCAACATTTTGTTACGTTAGAGCCTTATTCTAATTCTACGTTAGAGCCTTATTCACATTTTGCAAATGTGTTAAAAATAAACAAATCGAATTTGACAAGTATTCAGACCCTTTACTCAGAACTTTGTTGAAGCACCGTTGGCAGCGATTACAGCCTTGAGCCTTCTTGGATATGATGCTATAAGATTGGCACACCTGTATTTGGGGAGTCGTCCCCCCCCCCATTCTTCTCTGCAGACCCTCTCAAGCTCGGTCAGGTTGGAAGGAGAGTGTTGCTGCACAGCTATTTTCAGGTTTCTGGTCTCTCCAGATATGTTTGATCAGGTTCAAGTCTGGGGTCTGGCTGGGTCACTCAAGGACATTGAGACTTGTCCCGAATCCATGCCTGTGTTGTCTTGGCTGTGTGCTTAGGATTGGTGTCCTGTTTGAAGGTGAACCTTCACTCTAGTCTAAGGTCCTGAGCTCTCTGGAGCAGGTTTTCATCAAGGATCTCTCTGTTCTTTGCTCCATTCATCTTTCCCTCGATCCTGAATCGTCTCCCAGTCCCTGCCACTGAAAAACATCCCCTTGAACTACGTTCAGGGGTACACCTCCCAGTTGACTCAAATTATGTTCATTAGCCCATCAGAAGCTTCTAAAACCATGACATAATTTTCTGGAATTTCCAGTCTGTTTATTAAAGGCTCAGTCAACTTAGTGTATGTAAACTTCTGACCCACTGGAATTGTGATACAGTGAAGTAATCTGTCTGTAAACAATTGTTGGAAAAATTACTTGTCATGCACAAAGAAGATGTCCTAACCGACTTGCCTAAACTATAGTTAACAAAAATCTGTGGAGTGGTTGAAAAACAAGTTTTAATGACTCCAACTTAATGGTCAGATTTGCCGAAGGGAGGAGGATTGAGGGCCTTATCTGCGTCTCTGTGGGTAGAATACAAGTGGTCTAGAGTTTTAGCGCCCCTAATGGCACAGGAGACGTGTTGGTAAACTCTCTTGATATATTAAAGGGTCTGCATCTTACCATGAGGTATTCTATATCAGGTGAGCAATTGCTCGAGATTTCTTTCACACTGGAAGCAGCGCACGAGTTGTTGTTTATGAACACGCACCCCTCCCCCTTTGGACTTTCCCAAGTCCGCCTTCGTTCGATCTTGCTGCTGCATGGAGATACCACTGAGTCCTACTTACATGGTCATCCAGCCAGGTCTCTGCAAAACATATAATATTGCAGCTGTTCAAGTCTCATATTGTCTCGAACTAAGTTAATCCATCTTCTCAAGTGACTGGACATTTGTGAATAGAATGGAGGGGAGTGCCGGTTTATTATCTTCGTCTCAATCTCACCAGGATGCCGACACGTCTCCCGCATTTACACCTGCAGCTTTTTGGTAGCCCATGACGCAAAGGAATTGAACAAGGGAACAGCAGTCAGGAGTTGAAGTCGGATTTTAGGAAAAAATCGAGGTAACTATCGATCTGATGTCCAGTAGTGCTTGGTGGTATGATAATTTGTATGACATTTTCTGTATAAAAAAATCTGAACACAAAAAGTAACTAAATAACAGATTGGTTGGAACTCGTAAGATGTCGCCCTTATCTGTCGGCAAAACCCTCCGGGATATGTGTTGGAGAGAGCTGAGTGCCCGGACTTGGGCATTTTCACACATGGATCTCTGCTCTGTGTTCCCGCTGACACAGTGACTGGAGAGGGTCCTGAGCTGACTCTAGCCGTGGCTGTGCCTACCTCCCAGTGTGCCAGTAAAAGTCATGTTGGCTCCACTGGTAGAGCTCCAGGCCCCGTCCTCAAGCTGTTACACACATAAACACACCCCACTGCACTGTCACTCTAAACATGACCCAGATCCACAGAGGAAGCCCTCTGCTCTGCTTTGTATCTAGTTGCTGCTTTGTATCCAGTTTCCCTATATTTTCATCAGGCAGGGACCAGTGATCCCCGAGTCGGCATCCAGGCTTGTAAATATCAAAGGCTTCTACAGAAACCAACTGAAGGCATACGTTGAGTGTGAAAAAAGCTAATTTGGGAATCCTATCCTGCCTGAGTAATTTCAGGAAACTCTGGTACAAGTCCAGAGATGCCCACCTTTATTGGATGTGGTTGCTGCTTGTGTCAGTGATGACCAGTGCTTTCGTTATATGACCGAGTCGGATCTACTCTAGATATTTCTAGGGCTGGTGTTATTCTCAACAGGCACTGACTCGGCTCTGTTCAGGGAAATAATGGATTAATTTCTTTGCTTGTATTCCCCCCCAGCTTCTAATATTTATTTGATAGGGCATACAGTGCATTCGGAAAGTATACAGACCCCTTGACTTTCTCCACGTTTTGTTGCATTGGGCTTATTCTAAAATTGATAAAATTATTTTCATGGTGTGCTGATACCCCATAATGACAAAGCAAAAATCGAATTAGAATTTTGTTTTGCACATAAAAATAAAATACGGAAATATTCCATTTACATAGGTATTCAGACGATTTACTCAGTACTTTATTGAAGCACTTTTGTCAGCGATTACAGCCTTGAATCTTCTTGGGTATGATGCTACAACCTTGGCACATCTGTATTTGGGGAGTTTCTCCCATTCTTTGCTGCAGATCCTCTCAAGCTCTGTCAGGTTGGAAGGGGTCTGTCGCTGCACAGCTATTTTCAGGTCTCTCCAGAGATGTTCGATCCGGTTCAATTCCGGGCTCTGCCTGGACCACTCAAGGACATTCAGAGACTTGTCCCGAAGCCACTCCTGTGTTGTCTTGGCTGTGTGCTTAGGGTCGTTGTCCTGTTCAAAGGTGAACCTTCACCCCAGTCTGAGATCCTGAGATCTTTCATCAAGGATCGCTCTGTACTTTGCTCCGTTCATCTTTCCCTCAATCCTGACTAGTCTCCCAGTCCCTGCCCCTGAAAAACATCCCCACATCATGATGCTGCCTCCTCCATGCTTAACCTGGCACCATGTGACACTTGGCATTCAGGCTAAAGAGTTCAATCTTTGTTTCATCAGACCAGAGAATCTTGTCTATCATGGTCTGGGAGTCCTTTAGGAAAACTCCAAGCAATTTGTCATGTGCCTTTTACTGAGCAGTGGCTTCTATCTGGCCACTCTACCATAAAGGACTGATTTGGTGGAGTGCTGCAGAGATGGTTGTCCTTCTGGAAGGATCTCCCATCTTCACAGAGGAACTCTCGAGCTCTGTAAGAGTGACCATGGGGTTCTTGGTCACCTCCCTGACCAATACCCTTCTCCACCGATTGTGCACTTTGGCTGGACGGTCAGCTCTAGGAAGAGTCTTGGTGGTTCCAAACGGCTTCCATTTAAGAATGATGGAGGCCATGGTGTTCTTGGGGACCTTCAATGCTGCAGATGTTTTTTTGGTACCCTTCCCCAGAACTGTGCCTCAACACAATCCTGTCTCGGAGCTCTGCGGACAATTCCTTCGACCTCATGGCATGGTTTTTGTTCTGACATGCACTATCAACTGTGGGACCTTATATAGACAGGTGTGTGCCTTTCCAAATCATGTCCAATTAATTGAATTTACCACCGGTAGAAACACCAAGGATCATCAATAGAGCTCAGGTGCATCCTGTTTCCATTTCAAGTCTCATAGCAAAGGGCCTGAAAACGTATGTAAAGGTTCTTATTTTTATATTTTTAATACTTTTGCAAAAATGTCTAACCCTGTTTTTCCTTTGTCATTATGGGCAATTTTGTGTAAATTGAGGTTAAGAAAGTAATTGAATCCATTTTAGAATAAGGCTAACATAACAACATTTGGAAGAAGTCAAGGGGTCTGAATACTTTCCCGAATGCACTATATGTTAATTCTGTATATTAATTTGGCTGATTTTATTTAATATGCACATGCAGCATCTGTTGAGATGCACAGGAGATCAGGTCATGAGGGATTGTTTTTTGGCACACCCAAAGATCTCTCTCGTCTCGTATGATCAAACACCCATTATGTATTACCTACCTACTGTACACACCACTGAAAACCTGATTGCATCTAAACTGCCTCATTGACACATCCACACAAGTTTATTAGAAAAAGCTCAAATTTTTCAATTGATTTACATTTGTGTACCAGTAGTCCTACTCACCATAAATTATGGGCCCGGCTCTCTTGAATGCACTGAATTGTCTTGCATGTGTGATCTGACTGCTGCTACCATCAAAAGTGTGTCACCTGATTTGAGCCATACAGCACCTATCATTGGGAAGTTTAAGACATTCACCACCCAGCTATTAATGGGAGGTTTGAAATCTTAGCCACATGGGAGGAGGTCCGAGACCTGGCCGTGTGGTGTCAGGACAACAACCTCTCCCTCAACGTGATCAAGACAAAGGAGATGGTTGTGGACTACAGGGAAAGGAGGACCGAGCACGCCCCCATTCTCATCGACGGGGCTGCAGTGGAGCAGGTTGAGAATTTTTAAGTTCCTTGGTGTCCATCACTAACAAACTATCATAGAACAAACACACTAAGACAGTTGTGACGAGGACATGACAAAGCCTATTCCTCCTCAGGCATGGGTCCTCAGATCCTCAAGAGGGTAGTGCGTACAGCCCAGTACATCAGTCTAACAGCTTCTACCCTCCAAGCCATAAGACTCCTGAACAGCTAGTCAAAGGGCTACTCAGACCCCTCTTTTACTCTGTTTATTATCCATGCATGGTCACTAACTCTGCCTACATTTTTATTTATTTAACCAGGTTGGCCAGTTGATAACAAGTTCTCATTTACAACTGCGACCTGGCCAAGATAAAGCAAAGCAGTGCGACAAAAACAACAGTTACACATGGGATAAACAAACGTATAGTCAATAATATAATAGAAAAATCTATGTACAGTGTGTGCAAATGTAGTAAGATTAGGGATGTAAGGCAATAAATAGGCCATATACCCAAAATAATTACAATTTAGCATTAACACTGGAGTGATAGATGTGCAGATGATGTGCAAGTAGATATACTGCAAGAGACTGAACATCAGATGCAGGCATCATCAGCCCAATAAAGTTGAAATAAAAAGCTATTTAAAAAAAATGTATGCTCACTCAGCTATGCTTCACAAGTAATACAACAACGGATCTATTACAGGTGTGATCATATAGCCTACTTCAAATTTTGAAATTTATTTTTTAATTGCTTCAAAATAAAGGCATTTGCAAGGCAATTCAATCAAAGCCAATATGTGGTGGTAGTATATTGGGCCTATAGCTGTTTTTAATTGGTTAATGTTGCAAAGCCTTACATTTTTTAAGTCATTTTACAAAATCTAAGCGGTAGTTCTCTGCATGCATTTTGATTCAAAGTGATCTTGACTCAGAAAAGGTTGGTGACCCTGTTAACACTATCAACGTTTCCCTTTACTGTTGCAATTTTGATAGAATCAGGGCAATATTAGCCACTTTCAATGCAACATACAGTACCAAAACAAACTATGCAAGAGATTTTGTTGTAGGCAGAACGAATCGGAGTAGGATTCTATTGTATTGACGTGCACGACTCAGCCCGTACTCTACACAGACCAGTGTGGCATAAACAAGCAGCGCTGCAGTAGCCAAATATGCAAATAGACCATTGCCATATATGGATCTGTGCCATTTACTTTGAACTGGACTGTGTTTACAGCATGAGCGGTCGTGAGTCGATGCACTTGTTTTGAGATCAAAGCGAGAGCTGCATGTAGCCACGTTTGCACATTTGGTTTATCCTTTGCTAGTTGAGTTAGAGCCCAGTGTTAGATCATATGTAGAAGAAGAAAAAGTAACTATAAAAAAATACAAAATAACGAGGCGATATAGAGGGGGTATTGATACTGAGTCAATGTGCGGGGGTACAGGTTAATCGAGAATTTAGGTAACATGTACATGAAGGTAGCGGTAAAGTGACTATGCATAGATCATAAACAGCTAGTAGCAGCAGCAGCATCCCAAACATGTTCAGTGGGTGTCTGAGTATACAGGCCATGGAAGAATTTTCAGCTTTCTGGAATTGTGTACAGATCCTTGTGACATGGGCCGTGCATTATCATGCTGAAATGTGATGGCAACGGATGAATGGCACGACAATGGGCCTCAAGATCTCATCACGGTATCTCTGTGCATTCAAATTGCCATCGGAAAAAAATGTAATTGTGTTTGTTGTCTGTAACGTATGTCTGCACATACCATAACCCCACCTTCACCATTGGGCACTCTGTTCACAACGTTGACATCAGCAAACCTCTCGCTCACACGCAATTAGAAGTCGACCGATTAATCGTAATGGCTGATTTAAAAAAATATTTTTTAGCACCTTTATTTAATTAGGCACATCATTTAAGAACACATTCTTATTTTCAATGACAGCCTAGGAACGGTGGGTTAACTGCCTTGTTCAGGGGCAGAATGACAGATTTTCACCTTGTCAGCTCGGGGGATCCAATCTAGTTAACCCAGTACAACTCAATAACAACTTGCCTCTCTCTCCTTGTACTCCACAAGGAGACTGCCTGTTAAGTGAATGCAGTAAGCCAAGGTAAGTTACTAGCTCGTTAAACTTATCTTATAAAAAACAATCAATCAATCATA
Organism: Oncorhynchus gorbuscha; assembly: GCF_021184085.1. Taxonomy (NCBI): domain Eukaryota; kingdom Metazoa; phylum Chordata; class Actinopteri; order Salmoniformes; family Salmonidae; genus Oncorhynchus; species Oncorhynchus gorbuscha. Next base: position 36,688,898 of record NC_060187.1, read on the forward strand.
ATCACTAGTTAACTACACATGGTTGATGATATTACTAGATATTATCTAGCGTGTCCTGCGTTGCATATAATCTGACTGAGCATACAAGTATCTGACTGACCGGTGGTAGGCAGAAGCAGGCGCGTAAACATTCAAACAGCACTTTCAGGCATTTTGCCAGCAGCTCTTCGTTGTGTGTCAAGCATTGCGCTGTTTATGACTTCAACCCTATCAATTCCCGAGATGAGGCTGGTGTAACCGATGTGAAATGGCTAGCTAGTTAGCCCGCTAATAGCGTTTCAAACGTCACTTGCTCTGAGCCTTGGAGTGGTTGTTCCCCTTGCTCTGCATGGATAACGCAGCTTTGAGGGTGGCTGTTGTCGTTGTGTTCTGGTTCGAGCCCAGGGAGGAGCGAGGAGAGGGACGGAAGCTATACTGTTACACTGGCAATACTAAAGTGCCTATAAGAACATTCAATAGCCAAAGGCTAATGAAATACAAATGGTATAGAGGGAAATAGTCCTATAATTCCAATAATAACTACAACCTAAAACAACTTACCTGGGAATATTGAAGACTCGTGTTAAAAGAAACCACCAGCTTTCATATGTTCTCATGTTCTGCGCAAGGAACTGAAACGTTAGCTTTCTTACATAGCACATATTGCACTTTTACTTTCTTCTCCAACACTTTGTTTTTGATTTATTTAAACCAAATTGAACAAGTTTCATTATTTATTTGATTCATGTATTATATTAAGTTAAAATAAGTGTTCATTCAGTATTGTTGTAATTGTCATTATTTCAAATACATTTTTTTTATTTTAAATTAGCCGATTAATCGGCATCGGCTTTTTTGGTCCTCCAATAATCGGTATCGGCGTTGAAAAATCATAATCGGTCGACCTCTAGTCTCAATACACGCTATATGCCCAGGACAGTTGAAACCTGTGAGTAATCCATGAAGAGCCGACTTCTCCAGCATACCAGTGGCCTTCGAAGGTGAGCATTTTCCCACTGAAGTTGGTTATGATGCCAAACTGCAGTCAGGTCAAGATCCTGGTGAGGATGACGACCATGCAGATGAGCTTCCCTGAGATGGTTTCTTACAGTTTGCTGAAATTCTTTGGTTGTCCAAACCATAGTTTTATCAGCTGTCTGTGTGGCTGGTCTCAAGACGATCCCACAGGTGAAGAAGCCGGATGTGGAGGTCCTGGGCTGGCGTGGTTACACGTGGTCTGTGGTTGTGAGGCACTGCCAAATTCTCTAAAACAACGTTGGTGGCTTATGGTAGAGAAATGAACATTCAATTCTCTGGCAACAGCTCTGGTGGACATTCTTGCAGACAGAATGCCAATTGCACGCTCCCTCAACTTGAGACATCTGTGGCGTTGTTACAAAACTGCACATTTTAGTGGCCTTTTATTGTCCCCAGCACGTGATCATGCTGTTTAATCAGTTTCTTGATATGCCAGACCTGTCAGGTGGATGGATGGATTATCTTGGCAAAGGAGAAATGCTCCTGATTGGGGATATAAACAATTTTGTGCACAAAATTTGAGAGAAACTTGATCTTTTATTTCAGCTCATGAAACATGGGACCAACACTTTGAATGTTGCGTTTTTATTTTTGTTCATTGTAGTAATAATGGGCACTAGCATCCTAGATTATGCTGAGACTGACTGGCACAGAACAGTTAGTGGTGGTGGCTGTGAGGTCTGCTCTGCTGCGAAAGTGATGACGGTTCCAATTGCTCATTGGCTTCGAGCAAGGTGCCGACAGCTGGCAAGTTGTGGCAACAGTATGTGACCAAGGTTGTGGGTTTAATTCCTGAATGGGTATACAAAAAATATTGTACAGTATACAATGGCTTTGTTGGATACTTGTTTCTGATTGGCTTGAAGGGCATTCTTGAATGCATTATTTCCCTATAACGCACAATATATATGCACAGTAGAATTCAATTGCTATAGCTCATTCTTACATGTTTAGTGTTTGAAAGCAAAAGTCGAATTGAATTGATTGGCATTGTTGAATTCGATTTTCATAATTGCCTGTTAAGACTGATGGTTTGGTTAGCTAAACTAGCAAGTCAGTTTTTTTGTTTTGTTACAATGGCAACTACTGTAGCTATCTAGTACACTTGCTAGCTACTTCAGTGGCTGTTGAACACATTTCTTGAGGCAAATGTGTTAAATTATAGACATGGTATTAAAGGGATAATCAACTCGGGGCTCTATTCGTTCTCTGGAAAATAATGCAACCCAGTGGAAGGTCAGTTCTCCTCCGCTTGCCCGTCATGGAACACACCTTCCACGTCATTCATTATTTTCCACAGAACGCATAGCCCCTCATTGATTATCCTTTACGTGTCGCTTTAAAGGATAACTGTATTATAGGTTCACCCACATATGTATAGTATATTGCATTCACTCATTCTCGGCCACTGTTACTGTAGTGCTTCACAAATGGAGGCTCGCTCATTTTGTTCCAATTTTAATTGTATGCTCACAGGAAAATTGAAGTTTCACATTAGACATGGTTGTGATTTACACACACACTGAGCAGCTAGCTCGGCCATCCTGAGTAGAACATATGTGATCAGATGAATGAACATACCGTGAGCATAAGAAATTGTGTAGTTGGTATGAAAATTGCTCATTGATGTTATCTGGACAGTAAAATGTAGGCTAACTTTACTCACTGTGTGAAAGGCTATACCTGTGTCTGCTCTGTTGGTTGAGCAAACAGTGACACACTGAGTTTCGTCAGTTGTGTGGCAGTCTGAGAAAGCCTTAATGCTTATGTATCCCTGTATGATCCTTCCTACAATTGAAGTGGGAAGTTTACGGACACTTAGGTTGGAGTCATAACTCGTTTTTTTAACCACTCCACAAATTTCTTGTTCACAAACTATAGTTTTGGCAAGTTGGTTAGGACATCTAGTTTGTGCATGACACAAGTAATTTTTCCAACAATTGTTTACAGACCGATTATTTCACTTATAATTCACTGTATCACAATTCCAGTGGGTCAGAAGTTTACATACACTATAGAGATCGACCAATTAATCAGAATGGACGATTAATTAGGGCCGATTTCAAGTTTTCATAACAATCGGAAATCTGTATTTTTGGGCGGCGATTTCCGGTAATTTTTTTTTGTTTCATTTATACCTTTTTATTTAACTAAGCAAGTCGGTTAAGAACACATTCTTATTTTCAATGACTGCCTAGGAACTGTGGGTTAACTGCCTTGTTCAGGGGCAGAACGACAGATTTTCACCTTGTCAGCTCAGGGGTTCCAATCTTGCAACCGCACAGTTAACTAGTCCAACGCTCTAACCATTGCACTCCACGAGTAGCTTGCCTATTACGCAAATGCAGTAGAAGCCAAGGTAAATTGCTAGCTAGCATTAAACTTATCTTATAAAAAAAACAATCATCACTAGTTATAACTACTAATCCAGTTTAGCAGGCAATACTAAGCAGGTGATATTGTCATTTCTCTTGCGTTCATTGCACGCAGAGTCAGGGTACATGCAACAGTTTGGGCTGCCTGGCTCATTGCTAACTAATTTGCCAGAATTTTACGTAATTATGACATGCATTGAAGGTTGTGCAATGTAACAAGAATATTTAGACTTAGGAATGCCACCCGTTAGATAAAATACAGAACGGTTCCGTATTTCACTGAAATAATAAATGTTTTGTTTTCGAAATGATAGTTTCCGGATTCGATCATATTAATGACCAAAGGCTCATATTTCTGTGTGTTATGTTATAACTAAGTCTGATTTCATAGAGCAGTCTGACTGAGCAGCAGCAGGCCCGAAATCATTCATTCAAACAGCACTTTCATATGCGTTTTGCCAGCAGCTCTTCGCAAGCACAGCGTTGTTTATGACTTCAAGCCTATCAGCCTAATGGCTGGTGTAACCAATGTGAAATGGCTAGCTAGTTAGCTAGGTGTGCGCTAATACTGTTTCAAACTTCAATCGCTTTTCGATTTGGAGTAGTTATTACCCTTGCGCTTTTGTGGAGCGATGGTTAACGATGCTTCGAGTGTGCCTGTTGTCGATGTGTTCCTGGTTCGAGCCCAGGTAGGGGCGAGGAGGGGACGGAAGCTATACTGATACACTGGCAATAATATAGCCTATAAGAACATCCAATAGTCAAAGGTATATGAAGTACAAATAGTATAGAGAGAAATAGTCCTATATATACTATATTAACTACAACCTAAAACCTCCAGAAAATTCCAGAAAATTATGTCATGGCTTTAGAAGCATCTGATAAGCTAATTGGCATAATTTGAGTCAATTGGAGGTGTACTTGTGGATGTATTTCAAGGCTTACCTTCAAACTCAGTGCCTCTTTGCTTGACATGGGAAAATTAAAATAAATCAGTCAAGACCTGAGAGAAATAATTGTTGACCTCCAAGTCAGGTTCATTCTTGGGAGCAATTTCCAAACACCTGAAGGTACCATGTTCATCTGTACAAACAATAGTACGCAAGTATAAACACCATGGGACCACGCAGCCGTCATATCGCTCAGGAAGGAGTCACGTTCTGTCTCCTAGAGGTGAACGTACTTTGGTGCGAAAAGTGCATATCAATTATTACAGAACAACAGCAAAGGATCTTGTGAAGATGCTGGAGGAAACGGGTACAAAAGTATCTATATCCACAGTAAAACAAGTCCTATATCGACATAACCTGAAAGGCCGCTCAGCAAGGAAGAAGCCACTGCTCCGAAACCGCCATTAAAAAAGCCAGACTACGGTTTGCAATTGCACATGGCGACAAAGATCGTACTTTTTGGAGAAATGTACTCTGGTCTGATGAAACAAAAATTAGAACTGTTTGGCCGTAATCACCATCGTTATGTTTGGAGGAAAAAGGGGGAGGCTTGCATGCCGAAGAACACCATCCCAACCGTGAACCACAGGGGTGGCAGCATGTTGTGGGTGTGCTTTGGTGCAGGAGGGACTGGTGCACCTCACAAAGTAGATGGCATCATGAGGAAGAAAATTATTTGGATATATTAAATCTTCATCTTAAGACATCAGTCGGGAAGTTAAAGCTTGGTCGCAAATGGGTCTTCCAAATGGACAATGACCCCAAGCATACTTCCAAAGTTGTGGGAAAATGGCTTAAGGACAACAAAGTCAAGGTCTTGGTGTGGCCATCACAAAGCCCTTACCTCAATCCTATAGAAAATTTGTGGGCAGAACTGAAAAAGCGTGTGCGAGCAAGGCCTACAAACCTGACTCCGTTACACCAGCTCTGCCAGGAGGAATGGGCCAACATTCCCCCATCTTATTGGGGGAAGCTTGTGGAAGGCTACCCAAAACGTTTAACCCAAGTTAAACAATTTAAAAGCAATGCTACCAAATACTAATTGAGTGTATGTAAACTTCTGACTTCTGGGAATGTGATGAAAGAAATACAAGCTGAAATCATTCTCTACTACTATTCTGACATTTCACATTCTTAAAATGAAGTGGTGATCCTAACTGACCTAAAATGGAATTTTTACTAGGATTAAATGTATTTGGCTAAGGTGTATCTGCTGACTTCGACTGTATATCCCTGTAACGACTGGATCTCAGGGAGTGAGTCCATCCAAAGGTTAAGTTCAGTAAGATTAGGTGATGCTATGATTCCCAAGGCACTATTACGCATCAAGATATAGGGCTAGGCCATCCCCTGTGGTCTAGAAGAGCCTTACCCTTTAAGACATTGTCTGATGTGTGTCTGTCTGCATTGTCAGGCATCACCAGCGGCCTGCATGTGTTTTGCTTGCTCAGTGCGTGTTTCTTTCTGAGTTCCAGAAAGAGAAGTTAGCCGGTTGGAACACAATTAGATTAACCCAAGGAGGGATTGCGAAGCCCCACTAGTCTTTTACCCAGTGGGAAATATGGTTATTCCCGTGCTGTTAGTTCTGATTAGATTTGAACAAAAATAGGCAAATGATTAGATGGACATTTACAGTGCCTTCAGAAGGTATTCATACCCCTTGACTTAATCCACATTTTTTGTTACAGCCTGAATTCAAAATGGATTCATTTAATTATTTTTCTCTCCCTTCTACACACAATACCCTATAATGATAAAGTAGAAACGTGTTTTTAGACGTTTTAGCAAATGTATTGAAAATGAAATACAGAAATATCAAATTTACATTCACGCCCCTGAGTCAATACTTCTCTGCAGCGATTACAGCTGTGAGTCGATCTGGGTAAGTCTCTTAAAAGCTTTCCACACCTGTATTGCGCCGCATTTGCATCTTCTAAATTCTTCAAATATTGTCATATTGGTTGTTGATCATTACTTAACACTGTGAGCCCATGTATCTTATTATATGACTTAAGCAAATGTTTACTCCTGAACGTATTTAGGTTTGACTCGAGACATTTCCGCTTTACATGTTGTATTAATTAGTAAACATTCTAAATGCAGAATTCCACTTTCTAGGGTTTTGTGGGTAGGCCAGTGACCAAGTCTAATTTAAATACATTTTGAATTCAGGGTGTGTAAAATGTCAAGGGGTGTGAATACTTTCTGAAGGCACTGTTAGAAGGAAAAGAATGGAGTGCTCTCCAAACTGGAATAGAACTGCTCTCATTTACATTACATTTCAGTCATTTAGCAGACGCTCTCCACAGAGATGCTCTCCCTCTCTTGGTCTGCCCACTCAGATTACTCCTCTGATTCCAGTCAGCGGAAAGAACCGAATCTGCCACAGATCGGCACATCCACCCGGATGGCAATCTCTCCCAGTCTCCTCTGATCCACTCCCCAACTTCCCTCCCTAAGGCACTGGAGAAATGACTGTCATTCGGTTGGAAGACTGCAGCCTGCACGATCCATGTTCAGGGCCTGAGGATGTGCCTTGGCGACAGGTGGTGGGGCAAGGACTGCGTTTTAATAGTCTAACGTCATGTCCTCTGCTTGTCTCCTTCAGCTGCACTGAGCCGAAAACACAAGCTAGGTGAATATGGAGGATGTCTACCAATTTTGGTTTCACCCGTCTATGCTGATATGAGTGCATATGAAGGAAATTATACATGGAGAGGACACAACTATATTATTGAGATGTAGGCTACCTAGTGCCTACTAGTCTGCTCCACGCAGGCAGAGACAGGAAGCAGCCTCAGCAAAGCTGCTGCACAGGCACAGAGGGGGGAGAAAGGACTGGGGGAGGGATCATCTTGTGACAGGGTCACGGGAAATGAATAAGGAAGAATGTTATATCTCGCTACTGCTTGACTTGTCCGGAGCAGCTGTTCAACATCAAGACAGGAATCCTAAATGCAAATCTCGCTGGCCATGTGGGTCACCAAGTGTTAGGGTTTTGAGTTCCTTCTAAAACCCAGCCTGCTAGCCGCCTAACCCAGAGAAGGCTCCCTGTGAACAGAGCCTGGGGCCTCGTATCCAGCCAGTGTCCCAGTGATATTCTGCTGAGCTGGCTGCCTAATCGCATCGCAGGGCAACATTTTGGATAATAATTTACAAAAGGGGGCCTTACTCCTGCACTTTGTCACACTCAGTCGTTTTTCTCCTCAGAGGAAGCCAATCTCAGCCTCAAGTTATTGCCTTCCATTCGTTTGGAGTGGAAATGCATCCCGTGCCCCTCTACACCAAATTAAATGAATCCATTTTTACCTATTTTCTCACTTCAAGCTAATGGTTAGTCACGGGGGTGAGGTGTGACAATTCTCTGCTTCACTGATATTGTCAGACGGCTCTTCCTCTGTTTTGAAGTTTTGCTGACATTTAATATTTTACAGTCCACTTATTACATGGTATTTACTCAGGAAGTGCATGGTGATGTGGTAATTACGTAATAAGTTCAAATGAGATTTTAATTGAAACATGCTACACTGAGTATGCCAAGGCGATATGGCCAAAATATTTATGGTATTTTTCACATTTTTTATGGTAATTTATGTTTTTGATGAATGAAAGTTCTACATTTGCTTTATGAGTAGTGCATGACACTAGGGGTCGCAACACATATTTTAAATTATTAAATCATTTGGAATATTTTATACTGTTCAATTCAACATAAAATAATTAGCTAGCCAGCTAACTAGCAATTAGCATTAGTGGTTAGCACGATTTAGCTTAACTTGCTAAGAAAATATAAACTAGCTGTTTGCAGATGTAAGAAACAAAAACTAATATTGTAATTATGGATCACTTGTGGATTTATACAGTGCCTTGCGAAAGTATTCGGCCCCCTTGAACTTTGCAACCTTTTGCCACATTTCAGGCTTCAAACATAATTATTCTTTGTGAAGAATCAACAACAAGTGGGACACAATCATGAAGTGGAACGACATTTATTGGATATTTCAAAAAAAATTAACAAATCAAAAACTGAAAAATTGGGCGTGCAAAATTATTCAGCCCCTTTACTTTCAGTGCAGCAAACTCTCTCCAGAAGTTTAGTGAGGATCTCTGAATGATCCAATGTTGACCTAAATGACTGACTAATGATGATAAATACAATCCGCCTGTGTGTAATCAAGCCAATTGGACATAGTTCTATGTACAGCCTGAAATGTGGCAAAAGGTCGCAAAGTTCAAGGCGGCCGAATACTTTCGCAAGGCACTGTATTAGTATAAAATTGGAAACAACATTGTTGTCAACATTGTTGCATGTGCTGCATGGACCATGCAGACTGAACGAAAGTGTCTCGTGGTCAAGCAACAACAAATGTGCTTCTTGAGTGACTGGGTGGGACTAGGTCTGTGGAGAGGGATGGACTCAAGTAACGGAGTGAATTAACAATGGACGTTACACACGGCATATCACATTTTAATAAACCAAACATTCAAATACTGTTATAGAATATAAATTAAAGACCCAAACTGGTCTGTGCTCAAAAAAAGAAAGGGAACACTAAAATAACACATCCTAGATCTGAATGAATGAAATATTCTTATTAAATACTTTTTTCTTTACATAGTTGAATGTGCTGACAACAAAATCACACAAAAATGATCAATGAAAATCAAATTTATCAACCCATGGAGGTCTGGATTTGGAGTCACACTCAAAATTAAAGTGGAAAACCACACTTCAGGCTGATCCATCTTTGATGTAATGTCCTTAAAACAAGTCAAAATGAGGCTCAGTAGTGTGTGTGGCCTCCACGTGCCTGTATGACCTCCCTACAATGCCTGGGCATGCTCCTGATGAGGTGGCGGATGGTCTCCTGAGGGATCTCCTCCCAGACCTGGACTAAAGCATCCACCAACTCCTGGACAGTCTGTGGTGCAACGTGGCGTTGGTGGATGGAGCGTGCAGGACGTTTGGCAAATGCAACAACCCCCACCTGTGAACGTTGGGCCTTCATACCACCCTCATGGGAGTCTGTTTTTGACCGTTTGAGCAGACACATGCACATTTGTGGCCTGCTGGAGGTAATTTTCCCAGGGCTCTGGCAGTGCTCCTCCTTGCACAAAGGCGGAGGTAGCAGTCCTGCTGCTGGGTTGTTGCCCTTCTATGGCCTCCTCCACGTCTCCTGATGTACTGGCCTGTCTCCTGGTAGCGCTTCCATGCTCTGGACACTACGCTGACAGACACAGCAAACCTTCTTGCCACAGCTCGCATTGATGTGCCATCCTGGATGAGCTGTACTACCTGAGCCACTTGTGTGGGTTGTAGACTCCGTCTCATGCTACCACTAGAGTGAAAGCACCACGAGCATTCAAAAGTGACCGAATCATCAGCCAGGAAGCATAGGAACTGAGAAGTGGTATGTGGTCTCCACCGGCAGAACCACTCCTTTATTGGGGGTGTCTTGCTAAACAGTGTATATATATTAAAATACGGTATACCGCCCAGCCGTAAGTAGGCCTATCATGATACTGGGTTAGCATTATACTTATAAGGCTAATTACCAGAAGTACTCATAATTGATAGCGAGTAAGCCTCTTTACATTCGGGCTTGGCAACCAAGTCTAATACCAACTAAATAAACATGGAGAAAGAATTGTGGAACAGATTTTATCATTAGTCAATTTGGTTGGCTTGTAATATTTTATCAATAAACAGGTGCATTGTACAGTTGCCTTTAAAATGATTTCAGTTGGCAGTGCAGTGTGTATTTTGAGTTACATGTAGAACTTTCTAAAATATTTAATATAATAGTTGCCACGGTAACTAGAAATGTACTTCAACACTTGTGTAGCAACAGTGCTAATGGTGAACGTAGATGGTTTCCTAGATATTTGGTAACATAGCTGTGTGTTTGAACTGAATAAGGATGACGACACCGGATTGTATACTGCCTCCCAGAATTTCCTCACTCCTGACTGAGGTCTGTGTGTGTCTTCTGTACTTATCCTGGAAATCCAACCGCTGCGATCCTTCCGCCTGATTCTGTTGATTGCTCATGCCTTGTCCAGTTCTTCTAATGTGTGACTCCACACAGTACCTGGTATGACATCAGGACAATATTACTATGTTCCCTCAATTTCCTCCCTGTCTCCACTGAGTTTCTGAGGTTCCTCTCTTCATTTAGTAGGGGTCAGTGCGAGATCAGTGTGTGAGGCTAATTGTGAACCTTTCATTGAAGTCGGCTCATCTGTAGGAAACTGTCTGGCCTGACCTAGTTAACTGAGGAGCAGAGATCCTCTGAGGAAGACCAACACCGGTCAGGGCTCTCAGACACTCATCAATGCAGCTTTGTCACAGAGAGGAGAGTAAAATGTGCAGTGCTACAGCACACACACATTATGCATCTATTGATCATTCCTTTATTAACTGCCATCAGATTAAATATAGGGGGGACCCTGGCTGGTAAATGGTCAAATTGGCCAATGTCCAAAAGAAAGACTTATGTCCTCAAAATCCATCTACCTAACACTAGACCTATCTTTTATTAGGCTACATGTGGTTTTTTGCCTTTTTTCTCATGCATGAAATGGCCTAGTTTCAACCGCTTTCAATTCATTAGCTATTCTGAAAAACTCACATCCAAACCAACCATTTAAGACAGGGGTCTACGGTGACAAAGAAAATACGTTATGTAATGGGCTATTTCATGTTGCTCCCCAGCCTGGAATGTGTGCAAAGGTTGCAGAGCAAATAGAGGAAACGGGTAGTGAGGAAGCGGGTAGTACTCAGCACTGAGAAGGCGAGAGGGGGAGAGTAGAAAGGACAGGTATTGGAGAGTACAATATGGAAAGGGAGGAGAACAGGAAGAGCGTCAGAGGAGAGCTGCTGGAGCTGTGATGACTCAGCCTGGGTACTGGGAGAGGATGGTGTGTTGGAGGGAGGCAGGGTAGTGCTCTACCCGTACTTAACTGTTCTCTACACTGGTTTGGACTCGTCATTCCCAAATATACCATTGTTGGACACAGCAGTTAGAAATGTCCATATAAAGATACAAAATATTTGGGACCTCCGCTGGGACCCAGAAAATGCTGTGGTGTTGATGTGGGGTTGTCTGTTTCTTTCTGACTGTCCATCCATGATAAGATGTTGGATGGTGCCAGACATTAGAGTTGCTGTAGAATGTATATCTCCTGGCAATGCACAAGTCATGTGTACTGTTTTCCTGCACAAAGTACCCTTCTGGATGGTATATCAGTCGCATGGTGCGGCCCGTCGGGTCTGCTCACCACACTGCTCTGGTGCTACATCTCCTTTCCATCCGCTCCACTGAAACCTCTCTGCACTCACAGGAGAGAGAAAAATGCCACTCTAAATTCGCTCCATTCATTAAAATCTCAATTTAACCAACACCCATCTATTGTTGTCTACCTGGAGCTACCATTTTGGTTTTGATGTATTGAAATGAAACCATATGATTTGAATTAAGTGTTTTTAATCAACATGAAAATGTGACCGTAAGAAGCGCTTATCATTTCAAATAGGCTACATGTCATATTAAACAGCATATAAACACTAAATAGGTCAGGAGCCAGACAGGGAGCCTTAGAAGGAACGGAAATGAATTATTTAGGCTTTATTTCAATTTTTTTCAAGGCTATAGCCTACAAAGAAATACATTGTGAATTATTTCAACACTGGGCTGGTAGGGAGTCAGGGACATTAAGCACTCAGTATTTAAACAACATTAAACTCTATTAAATAATTATAGTTTAGAAATTGCTCATAGACTGTGACTTACTTAGAATGATATACAAATTAAACAAAAAATGCCATATTAGGCTCACTCTACAGTGCCTTTGAGTCTGGCTTTAGGCTCATGCGATGGTGCTCGGAGAGCAGGCCAGCAGCGGAGAATATCCTCTCCATGCTTGCAGAGCCACTGCTAAACACCTTTTTGGCCAATCTTGTCAGGCTGGGCAGGGATACAGAGTTTTTTTTTCTTTCTTTTCAATAGGCAGGCCTAAAGGTTTTTGTGCAAAATAGCCAAAATCAAAACGGAAAGGGTCTTGAAGTTGGAACATGCAAGGCCTATTTGGCCAAAATCAATTATGGCCTATTGAATGGAACAAAAATGAAAACTTAAGAGATCAGATTTTTTTGTTTATAAATACTGTGCTACAATGGCACACTTAATTAGCTACCCACCGTGTTCCTTGCTTTTAGCAATGTGCACGTAGTTAGTACAGCATCATACTTTCGAGATGTCTTTTCAGATTCCACAATGATTCTTTAGTTGTGGACATTACATCACTGCATTCCCTCTCTTGGTCCTCATCTTTGTAAGTCACCTTGATTTTTGCACCTATGTGTTTTATCAGTTTCTTGTGAGCTTGTTAAGTGAGCGCTACTGGAGCAGAATTGGAGTGGGCGAGAAGGCCTTCCCTCCAGCCTTTGGGAATCTCACTCCACGCTCCAGTCAAACTTGGATAGTGGACTACACTCAAACTGAAAACATTTGGGAACCTCTGTTTGACCTGTGTTCTGTCCGGTCTCTTCACAGGCACTGGCGAAAGCGGCAAGAGCACCTTCATCAAACAGATGCGCATCATCCATGGGACGGGCTACACCGACGAGGACAAAAGAGGCTTCACCAAACTGGTCTATCAGAACATCTTCACCTCCATGCAGTCCATGATCCGGGCCTCTGAGACCCTCAAGATCCAGTACAAGTATGAACAGAACAAGGTGAGTCTGGCTGGGGGAGCGGGGATGGGGATTGGGGTCCACTCATTAGAAAAATACATTGTTAGTCAAAATGTCTTGTATTATTGTAGTCTTATGTAGGCATAGATCTAGACACCATGTTAGAGATCACTTCCAGTGAATTTGAAAAGTATTCAGATCACTTATTCTAAAGTGGATTAAATTAAAAAAAATCTCCCCTCATCAATCTACACATATTAAATGTTTGCAAATAAAGAAAATAAAAAGGTATACATAATTATTCAGACCCTTTACTGAGGACTTTATTGAGGAACTTTGGCAGCAATTACAGCCTAAAATCTTCGGTATGACGCTATAAGCATGGCACACCTGTATTTGAGGAGTTTCTCCTATTCTTGTCTGCAGATCCTATCAAACTCTGTCAGATTGGATGGGGAGTGTTGCTGCACAGCTATTTTCAGGTCTCTCCAAAGATGTTCAAGTCCGGGCTCTGGCTGGACTACTCAAGGACATTCAGAGACTTGTCCCAAAGCCACTCCTGCATTGTCTTGGATGTGTGCTTGGGGTCGTTGTCCTGTTGGAAGGTGAACCTTCACCCCAGTCTGAGGTACTGAGAGTTCTGGAGCAGGTTTTCATCAAGGATCTTTCTGTACTTTGCTCCGTTAATCTTTCCCTCGATCCTGACAAGTCTCCCAGTCGCTGAAAAACACCCCCACAGCATGAGGCTACCACCACCATGCTTCACCGTAGGGATGGTGCCATGTTTCCTCCAGACATGACACTCAGCATTCAGGCCAGAGTTCAATCTTGGTTTCATCAGACCAGAGAATCTTGTTTCTCATGGTCAGGGTCCTTTTGGTGCCTTTTGGCAAACTCCAAGCAGGCTGTCATGTGCCTTTTACTGAGGAGTGGCTTCCATCTGGCTACTCTACCATAAAGGCCTGATTGGTGGAGTGCTGCAGAGATGGTTGTCCTTCTGGAAGGTTCTCTCATCTCCACAGAGGAACTCTGGAGCTCTGTAAGAATGACCACCGGGTTTTTGCTCACCTACCTGACCAAGGCCCTTCTCCCCCGATTGCTCAGTTTGGCCAGGCGGCCAGCTCTAGGAAGAGCCTTGGTGGTTCCAAATTTCTTCCATTTAAGAATGATGGAAGCCACTGTGTTCTTGGGGACCTTCAATGCTGCAGAAATGTTTTTGTACCTTTCCCCAGATCTGTTGTAGAAACATCTCAGGTCATGATCAATGGAAAAAAGATCCACCTGAGCTCAATTTCGAGTATCATAGCATAGGGTTTGAATACTTATGTAAATGTTTTTCTGTTATTAATTTTTAATACATTTGCAAAATGTTTGCTTTGTCATTATGGGGTATTGTGTATGTTGATGAGGAAAAACATTTATTTAATCTATTTTCGGAGAAGGTTGTAACGTAACAACATTTGGAAAAAGGGAAGGGGTCTGAATACTTTCCAAATGTGCTGTATTTCACTGCATATTCAACCCCTGTACTGAGGCTTCGTTTGGACGCAGATCCATGAGACTTCTGAGAATGTATAGCATGGAATATACACTGCTCAAAAAAATAAAGGGAACTAAAATAACACATCCTAGATCTGAATGAGTGAAATATTCTTATTAAATACTTTTTTCTTTACATAGTTGAATGTGCTGACAACAAAATCACACTCAAAATTAAAGTGGAAAACCACACTACAGGCTGATCCAACTTTGATGTAATGTCCTTAAAACGAGTCTAAATGAGGCTCAGTAGTGTGTGTGGCCTCTACGTGCCTGTATGACCTCCCTACAACGCCTGGGCATGCTCCTGATGAGGTGGTGGATGGTCTCCTGAGGGATCTCCTCCCAGACCTGGACTAAAGCATCCGCCAACTCCTGGACAGTCTGTGGTGCAACGTGGCGTTGGTAGATGGAGCGAGACAGGATGTCCCAGATGTGCTCAATTGGATTCAGGTCTGCGGAACGGGTGGGCCAGTCCATAGCATCAATGCCTTCCTCTTGCAGGAACTACTGACACACTCCAGCCACATGAGGTCTAGCATTGTCTTGCATTAGGAGGAACCCAGGGCCAACCGCACCAGCATATGGTCTCACAAGGGGTCTGAGGATCTCATCTCGGTACCTAATGGCAGTCAGGCTACCTCTGGCGAGCACATGGAGGGCTGTGCGGCCCCCCCAAAGAAATGCCACCCCACACCCATGACTGACCCACCGCCAAACCGGTCATGCTGGAGGATGTTGCAGGCAGCAGAACGTTCTCCACGGTGTCTCCAGACTGTCACGTCTGTCACATGTGCTCAGTGTGAACCTGCTTTCATCTGTGAAGAGCACAGGGTGCCAGTGGGTAATTTGCCAATCTTGGTGTTCTCTGGCAAATGAAAAATGTCCTGCACGGTGTTGGGCTGTAAACACAACCCCCCCCCCCCCCCCCGCTCCCCACCTGTGGACGTCGGGCCCTCATACCACCCCCACGGAGTCTGTTTCTGACCGTTTGAGCAGACACATGCACATTTGTGGCCTACTGGAGGTCATTTTGCAGGGCTCTGGCAGTGCCTCCTCCTTGCACAAAGGCGGAGGCACCTGCTGCTGGGTTGTTGCCCTCCTACGGCCTCCTCTACATCTCCTGATGTACTGGCCTGTCTCCTGGTAGCGCAGACACAGCAAACCTTCTTGCCACAGCTCGCATTGATGTACCATCCTGGATAAGCTGCACTACCTGAGCCACTTGTATGGGTTGTAGACTCCGTCTCATGCTACCACTAGAGTGAAAGCACCGCCAGCATTCAAAAGTGACCAAAACATAAGCCAGGAAGCATAGGAACTGAGAAGTGGTCCGTGGTCTCCACTTGCAGAACCACTCCTTTATTGGGGGTGTCTTGCTAATTGCCTATAATTTCCACCTGTTGTCTATTCCATTTGCACAACAGCATGTGAAATATATTGTCAATCAGTGTTGCTTCCTAAGTGGACAGTTTGATTTCACAGAAGTGTGATTGACTTGGAGTTATATTGTGTTGTTTAAGTGTTCCCTTTATTTTTTTGAGCAGTGTATAACTAGCAGCCTGCAGACCTAAAACATCACGTGTTGATATGACTTCATTTCTGCCAACATATACTGTATATCACTGAATAAGTAAACCCAGTCTACTAGACCTTCAATGCTATGAGACTCAGTTTCGAGTCTCATAGCAAAGGGTCTGAATACTTATGTAAATAAGGTATTTATGTTAATTTTTTTGTAAAAATGTCGAAATAACTATTTCTGCTTTGTCATTATAGTGTAATGTGTGTGATACTTTTTTATTAATTTAATCCGTTTTAGAATAAGGCTGTAACCTAACAAATGTGGAAAAAGGGAAGGGTTCGGAATACTTTCTGAATGCACTGTATGTGAGCAGCAAATGGTTAGTGGTCCTTACTGTAGTTTTTGAATGGGTCATTGACTCCTGATATACAGTGGTTACTCCACTAAAAGTTTTGCGATTATGCTGCGGGACTTAGAGGTGATTTGTAGTTTAGTACGGTACCCTGCGTCACCACTTCATTGCTCCAGACCAGCGCACTGGTGAGTTAGAGGACTGATTATGCTTTTGGGTCCTACTGTGTCTATGTGACAATGACTGGGCGACGTAAACCTAAATAAAAACAGATAATTGTCCATGACTTCAGTATTACTTAGTAAAACTGTTACACTTAGGTTTGTATTCTTTTATTTTGTTAGGATTATTTTGATTTTACTGTAGTACTGTAGCCCACTCCCGACTAGTCACGTTGTACAGCGCCTGGTTTTTGGTTTCTCTCCCTCTAAACACAGAAAAAAAATCTAAATAACAAACAGACTTCATTTACAAATGAGTAAAGATGTCTCACCCCATGTTCAAGGGTGGCATTTTTCTCACTCATTTTACGTTATTTGAAAACTAAATCTTCTCCAAAATAGTTATTTATTTAAACAGGTGATTTATTATGAATTTAGAATTATATAAAATCCCCTTGGATATTCTCAGATATATTATTAGCCCTTTTATTAGCTGGACAATATATATTAGTGATGGCTCCCGAGTCGCGCACAATGGGATTGCCTTGCCTTCTGCAGCTGTATCCATTGAAAGTGAGCGAGGTACAAGGCACACTGGCAGGGGGCACGGGATGGGCCGCAGAGCTACACACAGAAGACTGTCCTACCCCCACCCCGCCACACTGGGTAGCACAGAGCAACACTTAAGGGGCATTGCACTAATAATGGCGCTGACTAGAGAAATGTTCCCGCTGTTCTTAGTGCCAGGCTACACGTTCAAACTTTAACAATGTAACTAATAATGGCTTTCATTAATAAAATAATGATAAAAATACTCTTTCAAAATGCAGACGTTTATTAAGTTATGAATCCATAACGAATTACTATGGGAATAAATATCACTGAAATATTGGAACAAAGTTGTCTAATGAAGTTAAACAAATCGTTGCTTACTGGAAAATACTCTTTCAAACACATGGTCACGTTGTACAGTGCCATTTTGGCTATTAGCAGGTAGCTGGACAATAGACTTGCCTAGGAGGGTAGGGGGATAATTCTATTGTCAAATGTATTTAAGTTAGGTTGGCTGTATCACAACCGTCCGTGATTAGTTGCAATTTCAGTTTAAGCCATCAGAAAAGACTAAACAAATACCACAAAAAGTATTTATGAATCACATCCGACCATGATTGAGTCCCATAGGGCATCACACAATTGGCCCAGCGTTTCTCTCTCTCTAAAAACAGAAAAATGTTTTGGCCTTTAAAAATATTATTTTGGCCTTTTATTCAGATTACAATCGCTCACTTTGTTTAAAAAATAAAATAATAACCTCATTGTTATATTATCAAGTTGACGGTACATTCATATAGCCCGGCATGAGTGACTCACTCATTCATGGCTTTGGATCAAAATAAATAAGTACCAATATTCTTTCTGATAGTCTTTAAAGAAATATTTTGGTTATCCTGACCTGGACACCATGTACAGTATTGTAATAAGCCATTATGGGCTATTAACAAGACGATATACTTTTACCAACACCTCTCTGTATTTTGATACTTTGTGGATGGGGGCTCCCGCAGTGCAAACAGATGCAGGTTCAATACACGTGCCGGTTGCCACCGGGAGACCCATTAGGGGGCTTTTGGTTTTATTTTCGAATCCTCTATGTAGTTATTGACGGAGAGTCACGTCATCATTTTCCATATACTGTAGGCCTACCGTAGGTGACATGAGTCACTAGTGTTGAGTAATGTGCTGTTGAAAGTGGTGTAGGTCTTATTTATTTAAAGAGTATATTGAAGTTAGAAGCAATAGGATTTGAAGCAATAGCCTACAACTATTTTAGCACCGTTTCATGTTGCGACAAGCATGGAGACTGGTCTTGATAAATCAATGAGATTTTTATTTTCACTGAATCTCCGTTTGGGTATTGGTTAGACTACAAATATACAATTAGGGTGTGGAAATTTTATGCTCTTAGTGTAACTGTTATTTAACTAGGCAAGTCAGTTAAAACCTCTTTGGGCTAGACGTGCCGCTAGCGACCCACCTCGACAACATCCGGTGAAATTGCAAAGTGCTTAATTCAAAAATATTAAATTCATAATATTAAACATTCATGAAAATACAAGTGTCTTAATTTTAAAAGTTTATGTAACTTCTTGTTAATCCAACAGCTGTGTCAGATTTCAAAAAGGCTTTATGGCGAAAGCATACCATGCGATTATCTGTGGACAGTGCCCCACATACAAAAGCATTAAAAACATTTTCCAACCAAGCAGATGCATCACGAAAGTCAGAAATAGCGATAAAATAAATCCCTTACCTTTGAAGATCAGTTGCATAACAAATGGTCCTTTTTGTTCGATAAAGTCCTTTATATCCCCAAAAGGTATGTTTTTTATTTGGAGCGCTTCATTCAATAATCCACCTGTTTCTCCTCGTTCAAAATGCATAGAAAATGAATCCCAAACTTTACCAATAAACTTGGTCCAAACATGTCAAACAACGTTCCTAATCAATCCTCATGTACCCTAATATTTAAATAAACGATCAAATTTAAGACATAAAATAGTATATTCAATACCGGAGATAAATAACGAGGAGCGCGCACTCATTAACGTGCACCAAAAGACTAGAGTCCTTCTGACTGACACTCAGAAAGAATATGAATACTTCTTAATAAAAAATAAAAAAACATTGAACAATTTCTAAAGACTGTTGACATCTAGTGGAAGCCATAGGAACTGCAATCTGGGTCCTAATTAGGCTTTCCGATAGAAAAGCATTGGAAAGTCCAATGACCTCAACAACAAAAATTCCTGGAAGGATTGTCCTCGGGGTTTCGACTGCCAAATCAGTTCTGTAATACTCTGACATTATTTTAACAGTTTTAGAAACTTTAGTGTTTTCTATCAATACCATGCATATGCATATCCTAGCTTCTGGGCCTTCTGGGCACCTCAGTCATCCAAACTTCCGAATACTGCCCCCTAGCCTTAAAGTTAAGAACAAATTCTTATTTCCAAGGACAGCCTATTCCTTCCTCCCCGTTGTGGAATTGAACCCCGGTCTCCCGCGTGCCCGCACGACACGGGGGATTCTTTAGCTAAATAGTCAAGTACTGTAGCCTACCACCGACTGTCACAATGTACAGTGCCATAATTTCCCATTCCATCCTAACGGAAACCCAGTGGGTTTTTTGTTTTTCTTGGAATAGAAATGCCATAATATTAAGCAAAATGTATTAGTCAGTCCCGTATACTATGTTCTTACAAAAAAGGTTTTAAATTCTCTAGTACAGCCACTATTGAAGGCTATCAAATGCTTCTCAAAGATGCCCTCTGGTGGTCAAACTAGCACTAACTAGCACTGGTACTTGCAATGGTACCAGTGGTTCACACTTAAATTACGTGCCATAGAATTCTGCGGCACCATGCAAGCTGCACCGCAGTACCCTGCAACTTTTTAAAGGACCAACCACTGTATGCGCTAAGAATGTGACAAATTGCCAATTTTTCTTAACGTTTAAACTGTTTTGTTAAAAATCATGAAATACCACGTGAATTCACAATGTAGCTGTGCTGCTGCAAAGCAACGTTTTGGGTCTCACGGGCGTCCCTTTCAGATGGTTAAGCATTGCACCTGTACTACCATTAGTGTACCTCATTCCAGCTTGTAAAGTTTGCATTTCCTTCTTATTTAGGTTCTCCAAGTATTGCCTTATAGGACTTTGCTGTTGTCGTTTGCTTTCCTCGGTCAATTTTCCAACTGTTAACGACGATGACATAGTGGTGGAGAGTCTAATCCAAAATAATTGATTCCTCAACTCCTTGCACATCGACTGCCAGTGTTGACTCCTATTTCTAAGCTTCAGGAATCGACTCCTAAGATTCAGTATTTTTTAAATTCGAGGAGACTGATTGTATATACAGTGCCTTCACTCCCCTAGACTTTTTTCACATTTTGTTGTGTTACAGCTTTAATTTAAAAATAATTGAATTGAGATTTCTTGTCACTGGCCAACACAATACCCTATCATGTGAAAGTGGAGTTATGTTTTTAGAAATGTTTACAAATTAATATAAAAATGAAAAGCGGACATTTCTAGAGTCAAGTATTCAACCCCTTTGTTACGGCAAGCCTAAAAATGTGTCACATAATCAGTTGCGTGGACTCACTCTGTACAATAATAGTGTTTAACATGATTTTGAATGGATACTTTATCTCTGTACCCCCACACATACAATTATCTGTAAGGACCCTCAGTTGAGCAGTGAATTTCAAACAGATTCAACCACAAAAGACCAGGGAGGTTTTCCAATGCATCCTAAAGAAGGGACCTATTGGTAGATGGGTAGACATAAACAAAGAAGCCATTGAATATCCCTTTTTAGCATGTCAAAGTTATTAATCACAATTTGGATAATGTATCAATACACCCAGTCACTGCAAAGATACATGTGTCCTCCCTAATTCAGTTGCTGGAGAGAAAGGAACTGCTCAGGGATTTCACCATGAGGCCAATGGTGACTTTAAAACGGGTACAGAGTTGAATGGCTGTGATGGGAGAACTGGGGATGGATCAACAACATTGTAGTTACTCCACAATACTACATTTAAAAGAAGGATACAAATATGCATTGTGTTTGCGACAAGGCACTAAAGTAATACTGCAAAAAAATGTTGCAAATCAATTCACTTTTTGTTCCTGAATACCAAGTGTTATGTTTGGGGCAAATCCAATACATTACTGAGTACCACTCCATATTTTCAAGCATAGTGGTGACTGCATCATTTAATGGGTATGCTTGTAATCGTTAAGGACTGGGGAGTTTTTCAGGATTAAAAATAAAAAGGGATGGCGCTAAGCACAGGCAAAATTCTAGATGAAAACCTGGTTCCGTCTGCTTTCCACCAGACACTGAGATGAATTCACCTTTCAGCAGGACATTAACCTAAAACACAAGGCCAAATCTACACTGGAGTTACTTACCAAGAAGACAGTGAATGGTCCAGATTGGGCTTGTTAAAGTGTTAACTTAAATCTATGGAAAGACCTGAAAATGGTCTAACAGTGATCAACAACTAATTGGACAAAGCTCGAAGAATTTTGAAAATAATAGTGGGCGAGTATTGCACAATCCAGGTGTGGAAGACTTACTTACCCAGAAAGACGCACAGCTGTAATCGCTGCCAAAGTGTTTACTCCGGGATGTGAATACTTTTGTAAATGAGATATTTCAGTATTTCATTTTCAATACCAAAAATGTCGAAAAACATATTTCCACTTTGTCGTTATGGGGAATTGTGTTTAGAAGGGTAAGTTAATTCATTTTTAATTCAGGCTGTAACACAATATGGTTTAAGTCAAGGGGTATAAATACTTTCTGAAAGCACTGTAAATGTACATCTAATCATTTGCCTATTTTTGTATATCTAATCAGAACTAGCAGCATGGGAATAGCCGTATTTCCCACCGGGTAAAAGACTAGTGGGGTTTTACAATCCCTAATCTAATTGTGCTCCGACCGGTTAACTTCTCTTTCTGGAACTCAGAGGAAGAAACTAAGCTAAACACATGCAGGCTGCTGGTGATGCCAATCAGGGTTAAGTGCGTAGCTCAAAGGCACATTGACAAATATTCACACCTTGCCGACTATGGTATATGAACCAGCGAATTTTCCAGTGTCATGACATGGCCCTTTCTGGATATAGATCATGGCACTCACTCACTCACTCACTCACTCACTCACTCACTCACTCACTCACTCACTCACTCACTCACTCACTCACTCACTCACTCACTCACTCACTCACTCACTCACTCACTCACAGGTTCTATTATCGCAGGTCATAAATTCCCTGGAGGAGAGTCTCCCCCTGGCCATGCAGAAAGAGACACATAGAGGGAACAAAGGATTTCACATGGCGAACTCAAATCCCCAAAATGATCTGGCGTCATTTACTATCGTTACATATAATACCCCTTCCTGAGGAAATCCTCTTCAGACCATGCATACCTCGATGGACACTGAGGGGGCTAAGGTTGAGTTTAGACCACAACCTCAGTATAAGCTAAGGTTGAAATGGTTGTTGAATTCCTAACCATACCACGTGGATCATTGGCTACATGGCTAGAAATGGTTGAACTCTGAGACTATCGATCCCTACAGAATAAGAGCATAAGTCATAGATAATAATTACTAGTCTGCCGCTAGACATTTTTGTCAACCTGGGATGCGAAGACCGACAACAGCCGAAACAGCTATTTTATGAGAACATTTCAGAATGGTACTCTGAAGTATCTATTCTAACCACAAAATACTTTGATCTTCAGGGAAGCAGAGAGAGGGACTCGGATGAACTCTCCAACAGAAGGATTGACGATTCTAACAGAGATCATGACGACACAGTCGGCGTAAATATATATTGATTGCAATTATTCCCGAATGAGTGAGCGTTCATGTGCAATGGATTAAAATTTGAATTAATATAATTATCAACTGTGTAGTGACTCCTTTTGTATTTCCCACCCTTTTCAGTCCACACCCACTTCCCTTTATCCACCAAGCCGTCATATCAGCTTAGCCCACTAGGGAACCTCCCCTATCATTTCCTTGTAACCCTAACGTTTGTTTGTTTATGCATTTCTGTGATTGGTTAGTTAGTAAACAATAAATTAAACCAATAAGGTGTATGGATGATTTATAGTTAAGGCTGGGTTTGTGCAGATAACCAACAATTTACGACGTTTGGAATGAGACTAACATGAGGTAAAGAATAATTCATTAATAAGAATCAGATATTAAAATATCGGAAGAGTTATATTAGGAAAATTATAACTTTGTAATCTGAAGATTTTCCTTGGTGCCCCGACTTTCTAGTTAATTACATTTACATGATTAGTTTAATCATGTAATAATAATTACAGAGAATTGATTTGATAAAATAACTGTCTTTTAATGATACCAAAGACGACACCAGGGATAAGTTGCCGTACTTTCGAGAACACAATCATAGCGAGCTAGCAAGGGACGGAGGGTAGGGGCACTGTATAGGCAGGTCTGACAGCATGCAGAATCGTGCACTTGGCCTATCAATTGACAATCAAAAGCTGTATCGCACAATTTCTTGGCTTGCAATGTCTCGCAACTTCCGTAAAACAGGGGCTAGGATATTCTACACGCAACAGACCAAAGACTGAACACACACTCGCATCATTAGCAAAGCGAGAGAGCATGTGAGTCAGTGTGACTGAGAAAAAGGGGGCATGCAGAAAGAACCATGTCTTGGTAATCTGTATGTTGCAATGTATTTGTCTTGCATGCCTCACAAATTCAGGTAAGTGTCGTAGGCCATGAATACTCCACCAAAGTTAGCTACAGTCTACTAACTTCTGGCATTGTCTGAATTCCCATCCACTCATAGGACAGCTAACTGGCACATGTGATTGGCTGGCAATCTCAGCATTGAATTGTCCAGCCACATCTTATATGTTTGCATTATCAAATGCAAACCAAATTCAAATAGACCATATAAGTGCTGTAAACCATGCCATAAAACATAATGGACTTGTACTCCAAAATGTTCTGTCCTGGTAAGGATGCTAAGTCACTGCTTAAGAGAAGCCTGGATATTTCGACTGAAAGACTAGTCTGTCTTTAGCCCTAAATCATATTGAGAACATTCTGTCTGTATAACATAAGGCTATCTTCCCTTAACATCACTGTTGAAGCAAAGAATAGGAAATTATGTGTCCCAACTTGTACGGTATACTTTCGATCTGAATAAAGATATTACTAAATTATTGTGGAATACTGTTACAGTAAATGTGGGTGACTCTTTCCGCCATCCACCATTCCTTCCGTGTTTCTGACCTGTTGTCATCTTTCCCCTGTTCCTCCCTCAGTCCAACGCGCTGCTGGTGCGCGAGGTGGACGTGGAGAAGGTGTGTTCTTTTGAACAACCCTACATCAGTGCAATAAAGATGCTGTGGACAGACCCTGGTATCCAGGAGGCCTATGACCGTAGACGTGAATATCAGCTCTCGGACTCCACCAAATAGTAAGTCTACTCCTGGCATACACACACAGCTGCTACAGTGGTTTGAGAAGAGTTAGAACGAGAGAAATGTAAAAAATTGAAATTTATTTTTAAGATGAGTTATCACAGTCGTGAATATCATCTCTGTTTGATAAATACAGTGCCTTGCAAAAGTATTTACCCCCCCCCCCCCCCCCACTTTGGCATTTTTCCTCTTGTTGTATTACAAACTGTAATTTGAATGGATTTTTATTTGGATTTTATGTAATGGACATAAACAAAATAGTCCAAATTGGTGAAGTGAAATGACGACAATAAAATAAAAAACTGAAAAGTTGTGTGTGCATATTTATTCACACCCTTTGCTATGAAGCCCCTAAATAAGATCTGGTGCAACCAATTACCTTCAGAAGGTCACATAATTAGTTAGATTGTACACAGGTGGACTTTATTTAAGTGTCACATGATCTCAGTATATATACACCAGTTCCGAAAGGCCCCATAGTCTGCAACACCACTGAGCAAGGGGCACCACCAAGCAAGCGGCACCAATGAAGACCAAGGAGCTCTCCAAAACAGGTCAGGGACAAAGTTGTGGAGAAGTACAGACAAGGGTTGGGCTATAAAAAAATAACAAACTTTGAACATCCCACAATATTAACAAATGGAAAGAATATGGCAACACAAGAAACCTGCCAAGTGAGGGCTGTCCACCAAAACTCGCGGACCAGGCAAGGAGGGCATTAATCAGAGGCAACAAAGAGACCAAAGATAACCCTGAAGGAGCTGCAAAGCTCCACAGTGGCGATTGGTTTATCTGTCCATAGGACCACTTTAAGCTGTACAGTCCACAGAGCTGGGCTTTACGGAAGAGTGGCCAGAAAAAAGCAAGCAAACACGTTTGGTGTTCGCCAAAAGGTATGTGGGAGACTCCCCAACATATGGAAGAAGGTACTCTGGTCAGATGAAACAGAAATGTAGCTTTTTGCCCATCCAAGGAAAACTCAAAACCTCATCACCTCGAGACCCTATCCCCACAGTGAAGCATGGTGGTGGCACCAGCATGCTGTGGGGATGTTTTTCATCGGCAGGGACTGGGAAACTGGTCAGAATTGAAGGAATGATGGATGGCGTTAAATACATGGAAATTCTTGAGGGAAACCTGTTTGTCTTCCAGAGATTTGAGACTGGGACGGAGGTTTGCCTTCCAGCAGGACAATGACCCTAAGCATACTGCTAAAGCAACACTTGAGTGGTTTAAGGGAAATCATTTAAATCTCTTGGAATGGCCTAGTTAAAGCCCAGACTTCAATCCAATTGAGAATCTATGGTATGATTTAAAGACTTCTGTACACCAGCGGAACCCATCCAACTTGAAGGATCTGGAGCAGTTTTGCCTTGAAGACTGAGCAAAAATCCCAGTGGCTAGATGTGCCAAGCTTATAGAGACATACCCCAAGAGACTTGCAGCTGTAGTGGCTGCACAAGGTGGCTCTACAATGTATTGACTTTAGGGGGTGAATAGTTATGCACGCTCAGGTTTTCTATGTTTTTGTCTAATTTCTTGCTTATTTCTCAAGAAAAAATATTTTTCATCTTGAAAGTGGTAGTTATGTTGTGTAAATCAAATGATACATACCCCCCAAAAATACATTTTAATTTCAGGTTGTAAGGCAAAAAAATAGGAAAAATGCCAAGGGGGATGAATACTTCCGCAAACCACTGTAGTGGTTAGAGAAATTGTAAGTGTGGGAGACCAAAAGAAAGTGGGAGAAAGAAAAACAATGAGATGGAAAGAGAGAACAGACGGCAACATTTCTCATCCTGCTCCACCTTAGTTCTATTTGAACTAACCTAAAGAGGCCCGAATGCCATGTGTGTTATGTACAGTGCCTTGCGAAAGTATTCGGCCCCCTTGAACTTTGCGACCTTTTGCCACATTTCAGGCTTCAAACATAAAGATATAAAACTGTATTTTTTTGTGAAGAATCAACAAGTGGGACACAATCATGAAGTGGAACGACATTTATTGTATATTTCAAACTTTTTTAACAAATCAAAAACTGAAAAATTGGGCGTGCAAAATTATTTATCATCATTAGTCATTTAGGTCAACATTGGATCATCCAGAGATCCTCACTGAACTTCTGGAGAGAGTTTGCTGCACTGAAAGTAAAGGGGCTGAATAATTTTGCACGCCCAATTTTTCAGTTTTTGATTTGTTAAACAAGTTTGAAATATCCAATAAATGTCGTTCCACTTCATGATTGTGTCCCACTTGTTGTTGATTCTTCACAAAAAAATACAGTTTTGTATCTTTATGTTTGAAGCCTGAAATGTGGCAAAAGGTCGCAAAGTTCAAGGGGGGCGAATACTTTCGCAAGGCACTGTAGATGTAGGTCAGGATTTATTCATCCCTAAAAGGCAAAGTAAGTGAAATGACTCAGTCAATGTAGTGATTAGACTACTCTATATTTGTATGACTCTGAAAATGTTATCAGGAGTCAGGACTGTAAAAATGAACCCAAATGTTTTTTACAAGTACCATTTTAGGATGTTATGTTACTTGACCCTAAAGACGTGTGATTTAACTGTCATGTTTCTAACTACTAGTCATCCTCCGTTTAACATTTTTGTTACAAACCAAAACTGCCTATTGTTAGTTCATGGAGGAGTAGATTACCTGCCAGGTTACTTGATAGTGTTATCAGGTCTTGTCCTTATTCAGCTTCATCACACTGTGAACTATGAACCCGAGTGCCAGTCTGTCTCTGCTCTAGCCAGCTTAATGATATGGCAAGGCAGCCATGTAGCCTTGTTTAATGGGAAAACGGTCTGGCACCTAGGCTTGTGTGAGTTATTATAGCTACTAACACGGTTTGTTTAGAAATGTATATGTACAGTGCATACTGTAATGTATTCAGACCCCTTGACTTTTTCCGCATTTTGTTACGTTACAGCCTTAAATCTAAAATGGATTTTTTAAATGATTTCCTCTTCAATCTATACACAATGCCCCCATAATGATAATACAAAGACGGGTTTTTGCAAGTATACATAAAATTAAAAAAATTAAATATTACATTTATTCAGACCCTTTACTCAGTACTTTATTGAAGCACCTTGGGCAGCGATTACAGCCTTGAGTCTTCTTGGGTATGATGCTACAAGCTTTGCACATCTGTATTTGGGGAGTTACTCCCATTCTTCTCTGCAGATTCTCTCAAACTCTGTCAGGTTTGATGGGGAGTGTCACTGCACAGCTCTTTTCAGGTCTCTCCAGAGATGTTAGATTGGGTTCAAGTCCGGGCTCTGGCTGGGCAACTCAAGGACATTGAGAGACTTGTCCCCAAGCCACTCCTGTGTTGTCTTGGCTGTGTGCTTAGGGTCATTGACTTGTTGGAAGATTAACCTTCTCCCTAGTCTGAGGTCATGAGTGCTCTGGAGTAAGTTTTCATCAAGGATCTCTCTACTTTCCCTCAATCCAGACATGTCTCTCCCAGTCCCTGCTGCTGAAAAACATCCCCACAACATGATGCTGCCATCACCATGCTACACCATAGGGATAGTGACAGGTTTCCTCCAGATGTGGCGCTTAGGGTTCAATCTTGGTTTCATCAGACCAGAGAATTTTGTTTTCTCATGGTCTGAGAGCCTTTAGGTGCCTTTTTGCAAACTCCAAGTGGGCTGTCGTGCCTTTTACTGAGGAGTCGCTTCCCTCTGGCCACTACCATAAAGGCCTGCTTTAGTGGAGTGCTGCAGAGATGATTGTCCTTCTGGAAGGCGCTTCCATCTCCACAGAGGAACTCTGGAGCTCTGTCAGTGACCATCGGGTTATTGGTCACCTCCCTGACCAAAGCCCTTCTCCCCCGATTGCTCAGTTTGGCCGGGCGGCCAGCTCTAGGAAGAGTCTTGGTGGTTCCTAACTACTTCCATTTCAGAATGGAGGCCACTGTTCTTGTGGACCTTTAATGCTGCAGACATTTTTGGTACCCTTCCCCAGACCTGTTCCTCGACACAATCCTGTCTCAGAGCTCTACGGGACAATTCCTTCGACCTTATGGCTTAGTTTTTGCTCTGACATACACTGTCAACTGTGGGACCTTTATAAAGACAGGTGTGTGTGTGTGTGCCTTTCCAAATCATGTCCAATCAATTGAATTTACCTCAGGTGGACTTGTTATAGAAACATCTCAAGAATGATCACTGGAAACAGGATGCACATGATCTCAGTTTCAAGTCTTATAGCAAAGGGTCTGAATACTTATGTGAAGGTATTTCTGTTTTTTATTTTTTATACATTTGCCAAAATTTCTAAACCTTTTTTCGCTTTTTCATTATGGGGAATTGTGTGTATATTGAGGAAAATCTGTTATTTCATTCATTTTAGAATAAGGCTGTAATGTAACAAAATGTGGAAAAAGTCCACATTTGCTGTGTGTAGTTCTGTGTGCATGAGAAAGAGATGGTGTGTATGCCTGTTTGTTTCTGTATGCATGTTTGCAGGTGATTTGTGCAGCATCAGGCACACACGTGTGATGTGTCCCCCTTCATTCCACAGTTACCTTACAGATTTAGAGCGAATAGTGACCGCGGGTTACGTTCCCACTCAGCAGGATGTGCTGCGGGTTCGAGTGCCCACTACTGGCATCATTGAGTACCCTTTTGACCTGGAGAATGTAATCTTCAGGTACTGGTGTGAAGTGCTGCCTCTACCTCACCACTGTACTGTTTCCACCGCCTGCCACTGCTGCTGGCCGCACAGCCCTGGGTCCTGGTAGCACACTCTGAGACTCCTAACTCACGATCAGCAGCTCTGAGGCTGTCTGAGAACAGAGGACAAATCACAACTACTAACTACAACCAAAAATAGAGAAAGATGGGATGGTCTTTAGTCCAGGTCTTATTGGACTTCCTGACTGCCTCTATTTGAACCCAATAGAATTCAGGTGCAAAGGGAAAAGTTATGGTAAAATCTCTGAGTGATGCCATCAGGGACTGTACTAACATTCTGAGAGATGGTGGGTGCTAGAGGTGGCAGGTGAAGTGTCAACCCCCAGGGCTCTCAGGAATGGGTTCTCCCGTCATGCTTCACTCCCTCTCTTTTTTGTCGATCCTTCCTTTCTCTTTCTCCCCGTCTCTAGCTATCTAAGCGATCTGGATCGTATTGCCGAACCAAACTATCTACCAACCCAACAAGATGTGCTTAGGGTTCGCATTCCCACCACAGGGATCATTGAATACCCTTTCGACTTGCAAAGCATCATTTTCAGGTAGAAGGACATTCACACTTTTACTAACTCCCCTACCTACCTAAGTGTTTTGTTTTCCCTATGAAATAACCAATTGTTTCAATATTCATGTTGACTGCATTGTGTGATCACGTCTGAGAACATTGACCACTCTGTGCTATTGATTGTATGACTGGAGATCATCCTCTCCCTCACAAGATCAACATTAACAAATATCACCTGCTGCTTCATTTCATTCCTCAATGTTGCTTTGATCTCCAGTTTTTACCCTCCCATCATAGTCTCGGGCCCATCAAGTCTTCTCAGCTGTTGCTATGTGATCCTCAAGATGTACACTGAATGACACCTCAGCTCCTTGCTTTGAATGGTACAATACTGGATGAAGTAGAATGATGAGCTAAATGTCAGCTAGTCTGAAGCATTAGTCATAACAGGGATGTTGAGAAACCGTTTACTCCACTAATCTGCTATCAGTATGACAACCAGCCATTCTGCCTATTACTGTAGTCTAGGCCAGGACAGCAAAGCAGGGGGGAGGTGGGAGTCCTCCTGGATGTGGCCAGGGGAAGAGACTGATCACTGGGCACCATGGTGTAGATTGGCTCCCTCCTCCTCAAAGAGGATGACGTTGAGGAGATTGAGAGATGGATCCGGTGAACGGGAGCGATTTACAAAAGTGTGCAAATCAATAGGAAGCAAGCATGTCAGCCCCTCCTACGCGCGGGAGCGCTAGAAATAACTCCCAGGCTCAGAATGAGGTATGACTCGAGATGATCTCTCTAACTATCCATCATACTGCTGCTCCTGGATGGATTAATAGGCAGGGAATCACTACAGCAGTATTTAAGTACATGCAGCATATATAATAAAATATTACAGAGATATTCAGGATTGGAGAGAGAACCCAGAGAATCCGCAATTAAATGTCATTGAGAATATTTAGCTAGTCAGATCGGTAGAGACTTGTGATGTAAGGAGCCCCTCTCTACCCCAACCCCTTGCGAGGGTGTGTCACACACTACTTGCAGCAGCTGCACAAGGCAGGCGTTCATGAGGACAAACATGCATGTCTTTTGCATTTGGCTGCAGCCCTTCCCTCTCTTAATTGCCTTTTGAAGTGGTTGAAAATGTCATTATTTATCTGGGCTCATCCTCCATAGGAGAGCTTATCCTGCTAAGTAGGTCACTCATCCCTGCTACAGGAAAGGAGGTCAACTGACGTGAAGGAGCTTAATTTTAGACAGGCGCTCCTAGAGGCCCCCATTTATCAACGCCCCTCTTCTCACTTTGCAGCAGCGCCAGCCAGGGACAGACGGAGGTAGCTGCTGCTCGCTAGGAAAGAAACAAAGCCCTGATCCTCCTCTAATAACATGGATATAGGCTAATATATCTCTCCCATCAACAAAATCATTGCTGGAAAACTGGAGGATTTCTGAATTGATGGGTCAGATTATTTATGGATGCAAAATTCAATCACATCCATGAAAATAATGTTTGGAAAACAACTAGTGGAATTCCCAAATCCTTGCCTTCACTCTGTACTCCTGCTTGATCTGTGACGAGGGATCATGGCAGCCATCATCGAGGTGCCCTCTGCTTTTCCACTTTTTCCGTCTCTCTATATTCTTTCCTTCCACATCTGTATCCTCTCCATCTCCCCTCTCCTCGCCACTGGCCTACATCCCCACACTGCTGCTAGGCTTGTGCTCTGAATCTTAACAGTCACTGGCTGACTAGGTGCTGCTTCCAAGCGGGCGAATTCCTTGCCGATCTGGCCTCAATGGCACATCTGCATCCACTTAGCTGGGAATGGGCTGGAGGAGGGATATGGCTCTGCACAGTGCACATTTTTATCTTCTTTCCTTTTTGGTTCAACTTGGGCCGTTTAACCCCTCCTTGCACCTTTAACTTACTGTACTGCATGTTACATCAGTGCATAAGAAGTTATCAAACTGAATTGTTATTGAGTCGTGTTATTGACAGGATAATGCATGTTATATGTACAGTATATTTAATTCTCACATTTTAACATATAACTGCCCAACTGACAATCCTGGGGCCTCATTTATAAACCTTGCATCCATATAAAATATACCCCAAAATGTGCACGCGCCAGTTTTCATGCAAAAGTTGGTATTTATTTAAAAAAATGTACTTGACATGAATGTGCTCACCTCCCTGCAAACTTTAGACCATGCGTAAGCACATCTGCTAGTGGTTGAAATATTCTATTGCAAGCTGGCAAGTAAGTATTTTGTACAAATTGGGGATATGGCGAGAAGCTTATTCATAAAAACAGATTAACAAGAATGCAGACATTCTTGTTTCAGATGTCTTTGTGTCAAAATTAATTAGACATTAATATTTTTTTTAATTAAATCAATTCATAACCATTGCAGAATAGATTTCTCACCTTTTCTGGTAGTGATGGGTTTATGTTCCTGAAGGAGCTCTGGTAGTGATGGGTTTATGTTCCTGAAGGAGCTCTGGTAGTGATGGGTTTATGTTCCTGAAGGAGCTCTGGTAGTGATGGGTTTATGTTCCTGAAGGAGCCATAAAACAAATGACCATGTGCATCTCATTTAATTGGACCTAGTGTCTAGTAAATAGATAGGCTGACAATATGTACTTCAAGTTTTACAATATCATAGACAGTGCGGTTTATAATACCGGTCGGTATACAGTCGAATTTAACGGCTGTTATTTTACATTGAAGTAGGCCTATGTTTCAAGTTTGTCATGCGCCCAAGTACATTGAAATGCATTTCTTGCTGGCTCTTTCCCAGAAATGCAGTAATGAATAGCAGTAGTAGGCCTATTATAAAAAAATATGTAAAGTGGAACAAAAACACACGAAATACATCAGACTACTGTAAGTTTTTTTTTTTTGTAGCCTGCCCTACAATGTTTCAGAATTCGCGGGCAGTCCATCATATATTAAGGTTGCAAATGCAAAACATGTTTGAATTCAAACGTTCTGCTGACAAGTCCACGACAATTTGCCATTGTTTTCTCATTAAGAAATGGAGACAGTTCTAGAAACAGCAAATTACATTCTGCCAAGCCAGTAAATAGGCTTATGTAAAATATTTGACACTATGGATAGGCTACAGTATTGCTGTGTGATATGAGTACGACATCATTGCCTATTTAATCTGAGTTTATACAAAGGCAGGACATTGAAACCCAATCTATTGATAAACAAAATATTAAACAACATATTGTGTTTTGCATGCAATGGCCTAATGCCAATAGTTTCAAATTATACAGCAAATCAAGGGCATTATTTTTACCATAAATGGTGAATGGAGGTGTTTTCTAGGCATGGTTTCAATGCTTGTTCACACGCAAACATTTTTTCGACAGGTCGGATGGCGTGCTCCAAGTTTATAGAAATCAATATTTTTGTACATTTTGTGTGAAATGTATGCAACCGTTATAAATGAGGCCTCTGACCAGAAAGGAACATGTGGTTCACATGGTCATGTTTTCCAAATAGCCGTGTGTTTGAATGCTTCTTTGCACGGTTGTTTTTTTGCATTATAAGTGCTGTTCTCAACTGTACCTAAAATGCAACAATCCTTTTAATTCCCTGATATCCATTATATGTTTGCTTTGTATGACAGTTAGCCATCCTCATTGCTAGATGTTGGGCATTATGAATCCTAAAAGATAACAGGACTAACCTAGTCTCCTTTACTTTGACCAATTGATTTAGTTCGATGCCGTAGTTACCACCAATTTCTTTTTTTACATGGCATCAAAGCCTGAATTTAGCCTAATTTTGTATAATTTTCTGCCCTTCATCTCTCCATCCTCCTGTCCAATCAGGATGGTGGATGTAGGGGGTCAGAGGTCAGAGAGGAGGAAGTGGATCCACTGCTTTGAGAACGTCACGTCCATCATGTTCCTGGTGGCCCTCAGCGAGTATGACCAGGTCTTGGTGGAGTCTGACAATGAGGTGAGCGCACACACACACTACTTTAATGATAATTTTTTAATTCTGGAAGTGTCTGGCTATGTTGATACAGCATCTCAAGAGGGACAAACAGTAATATTGCTGCTTTTTTCTCGTCATCAAGCAAATGTATTTTAAGGTAGTATGAGAGCACAGAGGTTCACTTCGCCTAGCAGAGTTCTGATGAGAGCAAAACAAACCTACAGTACCAGTCAAAAGTTTTGAGACACCTACACATTCCAGGGTTTTTCGTTATTCTACAATGTAGAAAATAGTAAAGAAATAATAATAATATTATAGTAAAGAAAAACGTTAGGACGTCAAAACTATGAAATAACACATATGGAATCATGTAGTAACCAAAAAAGTGTTAAACAAATCAAAATATATTTTAGATTCTTCAAGAAGCCACCCTTTGCCTTTATGACAGCTTTGCACACTCTTAGCATTCTCTCAACCAGCTTCACCTAGAATGCTTTTCCAACAGTCTTGAAGGATTTCCCACATATGCTGAGCACCATCTCAATTGGGTTGAGGTTGGGTGATTGTGGAGGCCAGGTCATCTGATGCAGCACTCCTTCACTCTCTTGGTCAAATAGCCCTTACACAGCCTGGAAGTGTGTTGGGTCATTGTCCTGTTGAAAAACAAATGAGTTTAGTGGGACTATTTGAAAAACCATCAGACAAAAGGACAGCACTGGTCTAATGTCTATTACTTGTGTTTCTTGGCCCAAGCAAGTCTCTTCTTCTTATTGGTGTCCTTTAGTTGTGATTTCTTTGCAGAAATTCAACCATGAAGGCCTGATTCACCCAGTCTCCTTCGAACAGTTGATGTGACTGTTGCTTGAATTCTGTGAAGCATTTATTTGGGCTGCAATTTCTGAGGCTGGTAACTCTAATGAACTTATCCTTTGCAGCAGAGGTAATTCTGGGTCTTCCTTTCCTGTGGCGGTCCTCATGAGAGCCAGTTTCATCATAGTATTTGATGGTTTTTGTGACCGCACTTGAAGAAACTTTAAAAGTTCTTGAAATTTTCCAGATTGACTGACCATGTCTCAAAGTAATGATGGACTGTCGTTTCTCTTTGCTTATTTTCGCTGGTCTTGCCATAACATGGACTTTTACCAAATAGGGCTATCTTCTGTATTCCCATCCCTACCTTGTCACAACACAACTGATTGGCTCAAACGCATTAAGAAAGGAAGAAAAATTCCACAAATAAACTTTTAACAAGGCACACCAGTTTATTGAAATGCATTCCAGGTGACTACCTCATGAAGCTAGTTGAGAGAATGCCAAGAGTGTGCAAAGCTGTCATCAAGACAAAGGGTGGCTACTTAGTAGAAACTCAAATTCAAAATATATTTTGATTTAACACATGATTCCATATGTGTTATTTCAAAGTTTTGATGTCTTCACTATTATTCTACAATGTAGAAAATAGAAAAACTATGATATGATCAGGCTGTTTAGTCGTCGGAGGGAGCTGGTTTGGAACAACAAACGAGTTTCATACAGCAATGAGCTATATTGCCAGGCAGAGCAAAGCGGAGTATCAGGTAGGGTAGAGACATCTACACCCTCGTGCTCTGCTCTCAACACTGGATCTACCTGATCTGACAGTAAACATGTCACAGGTGTAGCAGAGCAGGCCCCTCCTCCTTCCACATAGACTGGATGCGTTTCTCTGCTAGGGAGAATGTGATTAAATAATGGCGCCAAAGATCTGCTCTCACAGACTTAAACTCACACATTTTACACAGAGTTAACCCTAAGATGCACATTACTCCACCAATTATGCATTTTTCAACTCCATATTTCTTGAACTTTTTGGAGAATGGGGGGTGGGGGTAATAAATCTAATCGCCACCCCACCTTTATTTGTTATAAATGACACCTATAGTGTAGTATTCATTGTCACTAGTGGAGTTTAGATCTGAAGGATTGCCATAGAAATGTACCTGGCTAAAAGGTGAGCCACTTTCATGGTACCGGTTATCCAAAGTTGAGTTCAAAGTTGACCAAAGGTCAAGGTGGAATAATGGAATAATGGTCTGGGGCTGTTTTTCATGGTTCGGGATAGGCCCCTCAGTTTCAGTGAAGGGATATATTAACGCTGCAGCATAAAAGGGAAGGCCCTTTCCTGTTTTAGCATGACAATGCCCCCGTGCACAAAGAGAGGTCCATGCAGAAACGGTTTATTGAGATTGATGTGAAAGAACTTGACTGGCCTGCACAGAGCCCTGACCTCAACCCTATCGAACACCATTGGGATTCATTGCAAGCCAGGCCTAATCGCCCAACATCAGTGGCCAACCTCACTAATGTTCTTGTGGCTGAATGAAAGCAAGTCCCCCGCATCAACTTTCCAACATCTAGTGGAAACCCTTACCAGAGGATTGGGGGCTGTTATAGCAGCAAATGGGGGACCAACTTCGTATTAATGCCCATGATTTTGGAATGAGACGTTCGACGAGCACATACTTTTGGTCGGGTAGTGTATGCGCTCATAAATTACATCAAAAAAGCATCCATATGTGGATTCTGGATACTGAAATGGTGGTATGCAGGGCAGTTGTGTTGCACATTTTCACAATGAAAAAAATGCTAGGTCACGCTTAAATAATTTCTCTGACAGAAGAATTGTTTCTTCATAGGAAAATGTAATTTACTGTCAAGTTTTAGGGCCAATGGATGACATTGGAAGGAATAAATTGGTTGATTTTAGAGAAACAAAATGCTAATGATTAGCATATTTTCAAATGCTTTTGCATGACGTAGAAGAAAAACATGTGTATGTTTTTAATTAAAAACCTGTCTGATTGGTCTCATTTATCATGTTCAGTATTTGTCCACACATTTTTATAAAACAAGTAAAAGGCCCTCATTGTGCAAAAGTGTAGGTTCTAGAGGTTGTACATATGTTAAAATGTTCTGACCGTTCCCCTTTTCTGTCTGTCCTGATCCCTCTCCCCTTCCTTTTCTTTGCCAGAATCGGATGGAGGAGAGTAAGGCTTTGTTCCGGACCATCATCACATATCCCTGGTTCCAGAACTCCTCAGTCATCCTGTTCCTCAACAAGAAGGACCTCTTAGAGGAGAAGATAATCTACTCCCACCTGGTCGACTACTTCCCTGAGTTTGATGGTAAACTACTCTAACTTTATCCTATTTACTAACTCGCTGCACTGGCCAATGTGGGCATGTCCAGTACCATGGCAGTTAGTAAGGCAAATTGTCAAATGTAATGCATATTATAGTAATTTCTTTATTGTAACATTGTTAATTTAAAAACATTTTTAAGTCTTTAGGTAAGGTGGCATGAACATGTGCCTGAATGTTTTTGTTTTTTTGTTAGCAGATAGGGACACCATGTGGCTAGACAATGAACTGCAATGCAGTACAAATTCACACGATCTATTAACCAAATGGGTAGAACATGCTTTACATTCTATAATTATTTTTTGCATATAAGTAATGGCAGGTAATCCAAGAAAGAAAACAATGTAGACTGTCAGTGCGATGCAGAAAAACTTCAGTAAGCTATTTATAGGTAATATATACAGAGACTACATGTAGAAATGGGCAGATAAGCCTATGGTACACTACATTACCGAAAGTATGTGGACACCGGCTAGTCAAACTATAACAGCCTCCACTCTCCTGGATGGCTTGTTTCCATTCAGCCACGAGCATTAGTGAGGTCAGGCTCTGATGTTGGGCGATTAGGCCTGGCTCACAGTCAGCATTCCAATTAATCCAAAAGGTATTTGATGGGGCTGAGGTCAGGGCTTTGTGCAGGCAAGTCAAGTTCTTCCACACCGATCTGGACAAACCATTTCTGTATGGATCTCGCTTTGTGCATGGGGGCATTGTCATGCTGAAACAGGAAAGGGCTTCCCCAAAATGTTGCCACAAATTTGGAAGCACAGAATCATCTAGAATATCATTGTATGCTATAGCGTTAAGATTTCCCTTCACTGGAACTACGGGGCCTAGCCCGAAACATGACAGACAGACCCAGATAATTGTTCCTCCTTCACCAAACTTTACTGTTGGCACTATGCATTTGGGCAGGTAGCTTTCTCCTGGCATCCGCCAAATCCAGATTCGTCCGTCGGACTGCCAGATGGTGAACTGTGATTCATTGCTCAAGAGAAAGCATTTCCACTGCTCCAGAGTCCAATGGCGGAGAGCTTTACCACGCCCCAGGTGACGCTTGGCATTGCGCATGGTGAAATTGGGCTTGTGTGCGGCCATGGAAACCCATTTCATGAAGTTCCAGACTAACAGTTCTTGTGCTGATGTTGCTTCCAGAGGCAGTTTGGAACTCAGTAGTGAGTGTTGCAACTGAAGACAGACGATTTTTACGCACTTCAGCACATCTGCAGTCCCATTCTGTGAGCTTGTGTGACCTACCACTTCGTGGCTGAGCCGTTGTTGCTCCTAGACATGTCCCCTTCACAATAACAGCACTAACAGTTGATTGGGGCAGCTCTAGCAGGGCAAAAATTGAACAAACTGACTTGTTGTAAAGGTGGCATTCTATGACGTTGAAAGTCACTGAGCTCTTCAGTAAGGCCTGGAGATTGCATGACTTTATGCATGCTTTTATATACCTGTCAGCTGCAACGGGTGTGACTGTTATATCCGAATCCACTCATTTGAAGGGGTGTCCACACACGGTTGTATATATAGTGTATTTAACTGCTATTGAGCGCAAGCAAAAAATAAACTAATTGCAAAGACAGGCAATCCAACTCATAAAGTTATACAAGTATAGGTAGTAGTTACCTAATGTCATTTGTGTTTGGACATTTACAAGCAAATGTGAACAAGAGACATGAACAAAGTTTTGACATATGCTTGTCTGAAGGAAGAACTGGCTCTGGAGCAGCATGTGTACACGCTGTGAACTGTGTAGAGTCTGGAGTCGCTAGGTCAGCGGACCTAGTTCCTCCGAGAAGAGGGGGGAGGAGCTGACTGAGGGGCCCAAAAATAACCCTGCGACGAAATCAAGATAGCAGTGACAGCTGTACAGAACTCCTCTAAAGGGCTTTGACTTCTCAAACACGGTAGAAAGCTAACACTACATGATGGCCCATCTCCTTATTAATTCAGCCACTCACTTAGATAACTAGCAAGTTAAACCAAATACACAGCTGGACTCACCAGCTCCTGCTTTCTCCCGTTGTGCTATTTACAAACACTCATGTGACTGGCTCATCTGTTCTGGGGAACTACGGTAAGCTTCAAATAAGTAGGTTGGATGGTATTGAAAAACCATCCTGTGGCTATTTCCAAATACCCTGGTATATGGTGTATCGCCCAAGCCTACCACAAAGGGGTTTATCAATGACGGTTTCACTCCAATGATTGTGTAGGACTTTTATTTTGTTGGCCTGGGGAGTATTGGATACTTCCGTTTTTTCTTGGTTGGAGCAGTATGTCTCTGTGTGAATAAAGCACTATTGTATGCTGATTTTATGACATTTTGGTATTTATTGGGATCCGCATTAGCCGCTGCAAAAGCATCAGCTACTCTTCCTGGTGTCCACATGACATAATACATATTATAGAAAGTGATTAGTCAATGACTGAAATACATACATTTAAACAGTCACACATAAACTACATATCGGTACATACACACAATATCTAGGTCGAATACATAGTACATTGGAAATTACAATACAAGACAGATAAAATGACTGTCTCTTCACAGTCCCCTTTGTGCAGCAAGGTATTCTTTTATCTGTCTTTTGAAACTGTTTTTATTGCTACCTAGCGTTACTTGAGTTGAAGTCATGGCTCTATTTAATATTGTACGTTTACAAGCCTCTGCTCTGAATCTGGGGAGTGTGAAGAGACTTTTGGTTGCATGTCTTGTGTTGTACCGATGAGTGTCCGAACTGTGTGCCAACTGTTGAATAGACAGTTCTGGATCTTCAACACATCAATACCACCTCGCACAAAGACCAATAGTGATGCAGTCAATCTCTTCTCAACTTTGAGCCAGGAGAGATTGATATGCATGTTACTGAAACTTCCCGTCCGTGTGTACATCTAAGTGAGATAAATGCTGATTTGTTCTAGACCAACTGCAATTTACCTATGTCCTCCTTTGCCGCACTGGACCAACTGGGCAGTAGTCTAGGTGTGACAAAACTAGGGCCTGTAGGACCTATCTGGTCGATTTGAGATGTCAAGAAGGCAGAGCAACGCCCTATAATGGACATATCTCTTTCCATTTTAGCAGCATTGAGCCTGTTTTGACCATGGCAGCTTGCTATCTAGGGTTACACCCAGCAGTTTAGTCTCCTCAACTTGCTCAATAGCCACATTATTCAGATCTAAATTAGGTTTAGCATTGAGCGAGTGAATAGTCAAACATTATGCTTATAATTTGAGAGATTTAGCATCAACCTATTGCTAGTTACCCATTCTAAAACTGACTGGAGCTCTATATTAAGTGTCTCAATTATTTATTTGACTGTTGCAGCCGACATGTATACTGTTGAGTCGTCAGCATACATAGACACACAGGCTTTATTCAAGGTCAGTGGAAGGTCATTTGTAAAAACAGATAAAGATGGCCCTGACCGACTGCCCTGCGTATACCACACTCGACTAAATTTGCATGAGATAGGCTTCCATTGACGAAAACCCTCTGCCTTCTTTTAGATGCGTAACTCTCAATCCATAAGGCACAGGATGCAAATCCATAACACCTAAGTTTTTTCAGCAATAGTTTATGATCAATGACATTTTGACTGTGACCTCTCTCCGTAAACCTTATTTCATGTCATTGGCTTTTTCAAATAACTAACTTCTGTCCGAGCACGGTCTCCTGAGACAAGCAAACTGCCCGACATGGAGATTGTCTTGTGTGCTCGGGTGGTAGCT
This sequence comes from Oncorhynchus gorbuscha, assembly GCF_021184085.1. Taxonomy (NCBI): domain Eukaryota; kingdom Metazoa; phylum Chordata; class Actinopteri; order Salmoniformes; family Salmonidae; genus Oncorhynchus; species Oncorhynchus gorbuscha. The sequence continues at coordinate 36,729,661 of NC_060187.1, forward strand.
GGTAACCAATAGTAATGTGTTCGGTTTATTTTCTATAAATCAAATCAAAGTTTATTGGTCACTACCTGTCCACAGCATCAGTATGTCGTCTATGTACTTGTACCAACCCATGGCTTTCGGTAGGAAAGGGTTGACTTGGGGGTCGAACACTATCTTTCGAAAGCATAGCAGCACCAGTTGCAAGTCCTTTTCATTTAAGGTAGAAGTCCTGTTCAAACATTTTGGTAGATGTTGATATATAGTCATTCAACATCAAAGGAGACCAGAGTGACGACGTGTGTATTGTGTGGGTGCTATTGCAGGTAAGATAAGGTCAGACGATTCTCTCACATCGGAGGGGGGAGGTATTTATGGTTTGACGCAGTAGTCCACAAATTGTGACGGGTTCCAAAGGGGAGTAATTGCCTAACACTATCAGTCGTCCCGGGATTCATATATTTTTTGGGTGTATCTTAGGAACTGTGTAGATTACCGGCGTGGCACTGTTTTTATGCACCAACAGTCTGTTCTCTTTTGGTGATTTCATCCGAAAGCAGTTTTGTGGGGTTTGCAGTAAGTCTCTTATAGAATATCTGATAGTTCCGTTGCCTGAGTATTTCAGTCTTATAGACAGATTAGTCTTGTACTGTAACAGCCACTCCCTTGTCCGCTGGGTGGATTACTATAGAGATGTCATTCTGGAGATTAAGAGCTTGTTTCTCAGAGTGAGTAAAGTTGTTCCATATAGCCTTGTTTTTCCATGTTCCACAGACTTTATTTGATAACCCTTATTATGTGCATCTTTGCGTTTTACGCATCAGTGCATAAGCTGCCTTTCACGCACGCTATTTAAATAGACCCTCTTTTTACGCACTAACTTTGTATTTATTCTTGTGCACTATTATTCATGTTGCCTTTATATATTGACATGATAACATTGTACGTATTTTGTATATGGTTTACATTGTCCCCACCTCTATTTGTAGAGAAGTCAGCTTCCGTCCACATTGCTTCCTGAAGAATAGTATTCGAAGCGTGTTGCAGTAGTGCATCCTGATATTATACATCATAGGCTGATCTGTCCCTTTCTATACATATTGTCTGTAAATAGTTAGCTGAAGTTTTACTGCATTGTACTTGATTTTCTTTCTTGGATTTAAATCACTTACCTTTTGAGATCAAGTGTAATGTCTCTTCCATTCAATTTGAAATGCCATGTGTGTTTGCCGGTAGAACAGGGACCCAGTGATGTGTACCCATTGCGTGTGTGTGTGTGTGTGTGTGTGTGTGTGTGTGTGTGTGTGTGTGTGTGTGTGTGTGTGTGTGTGTGTGTGTGTGTGTGTGTGTGTGTGTGTGTGTGTGTGTGTGTGTGTGTGTGTGTGTGTGTGTGTGTGTGTGTGTGTGTGCATTCACCCATGTGTGTACCCCCAGGTCCACAGAGAGACGCCCAGGCGGGCCGGGAGTTTATCCTGAAGATGTTTGTGGACTTGAACCCGGACAGCGACAAGATCATCTACTCCCACTTCACCTGCGCCACGGACACCGAGAACATCCGCTTTGTGTTCGCGGCTGTCAAAGACACCATCCTGCAGCTCAACCTCAAAGAGTACAACTTGGTTTGAGAGAGAAGTTGAGCGAGAGAGAGACCTGCAGCCCACGCACAGCAGAGTGCACATCTATACACCAACAAATTAAACAGTACACAGTTCTGCACTAAAATACGCATGTGAACACATGCACCAATATAAATACACACACACTCTTAATAGATCCCAGGCTCTATCCACCCATGGCCCCAACATCCTCCTGCTCCTTGTCTATGGTTTAATTGGGTGTGTTTTTTCAGTTCCAGTCACCCCCCCATTCCTCTCTTCCTATTGCAGCCCATGCCCCTCCTGATGACACACACACACACACATCTGCTCCAAGGCTGTCATGACCTGCCTGGGTGGTTGACAGGTCTCATTTGTCATCTGATGTGGCTCAGGCCTCTGGGTCACCCCTCTTAAAGGAGCGGGGGGGTAGAGGTCTGTTTTGATTTGGTGGCTTGTGTGCTGGTGTGATTTAAAGGAAGGAAAGCTGAGGTTTTGGAGAACAGGAAAAAGCTTGGTGTCATCGTCCCCCCTTCACCTCTGCCTACAGGGTAGGAGTGGGGCTGGGGACCCACCAGTCTGTAGGGGGGTTGTGGATAACTGCATAGAATTGAATCAGAGCAGGGGCAGGTGGTGCTGAGGTGTGTTGGGAAGCTCTACTCTACATGGTATTTTGAGGTGTGTGGAAAAACACACACCTCCCCCAGACTGGAAGACACCTTGCACTGTTGAATGTAAAAAGTGTGTGTAATACAAGCAAGAGGATGCTCACACACAGACAGAGCAAGGGTGGGAGAGATTAAGTAAATTGATCTGTGTATATTAAGAATGGTTTTAGTTTATTGATTACTACAATTGCTACTACTGCTTTCCAGCTAACTTAAGTCACAAGTTGGTCCTCCACACACAATGTCAGTGCAGCTTCTTTTTGAAAAGGCATTGGATATTTGTTTCCTATTTGGCCAATATTTTGAGAAACAGTAGTGATTATTAAGAGTAAATAAAATAAAAAATATTTGTTTAATTTATGGACCAGATCTCTAGATGTTGTTGGTCTGACTTTTCCTCCCTGCTTCCATCCAGGTGTCTCCATCAGATGGGGAGGGGGAGGGTTCATACTGCTGTAAAAACATGTTTCGTCTGCAAGTCATCTACCTTTCGTTAGAGACTTCATACTTTGTTGCAGTTCTGTTCCGTTTCAATTTTGAAATGCTTGAGAAGATGAATTTCTATTTAGGGTTGGCGCTTTATGCAAATAGTAAAATAAAAGACACTGATCAGTGGTTGAAGTTTTAACTGGTCCATGCTTGCATTTTTTTTAAATCTAAGATTTTTGTTTGGTTTTCTTTTTTATCCCATATCTTATCTCTTGCTTGGTTAGAGTTCTTAAGATTCCATAGCTAACAATGTCAATAGATTTGCTATTTTGTTTTCGCAACATAATTCAGGTGAGTTTTCATTACTAGGTCTACTACTAGCAAAGTTGACAGAATGAAAAGACTATATGGATGATATAGTGCCAGGGAGCCAGATGGAAGGTTATTGCCACAGGTTCAGAGTGCGAACTGTCCAGGGACACCAGTTAGCATTGAAGGATGACTTCTGCTGGATATTTGCCTGTAAACTTTTAACAGCCTGTTTGGGCCCAGAGCAGAGCCTAGTAAAACCACAAGGTGATGGGGGTCTCACAGTTGCCTGTCTCAGCCAGTCTTCAGTGTGCTCTTCCTTTTCCACCTGCCACTCTTGTCACGAATCATGTCTTCTTCAGCGTGACTTTACTCCATTGTTGTGGGTAGATTTGCATCCCCTGCTAATCATGTTTCTATGCTTCACCTTTTGTACACTAAGAATGACCATGACTGGGATTGGACAGGGGTATTTTGTAGAAAGACGTTTGATTGCCACAGTGCTATTTGCACTCCAAAGAGCTTTGGGTTAGAATGGTCAGGTGAAACTTAACAGAAAAACTTTAGTTTTGACAGACATGACAAACTTGTTGTTCATATCTTGTATGTTTGGTGCCAAGTATTTCTCATTATACATGGCAAGTAATTACCCTGCTAAGTTATCTGTGCTCTGTTTAAGCTCTAGCTGTGCATTTCCAAGTATATTGAACCTAGGGATGTTTTGGGTATATCCTGAGTATACTCTTCAGTCCCCTTTACTAATATGTCCACTGTATACTAGTCTGGCTGAAAGATCCAACTTTTACCTTCCCTATACGTTGCCTCATAACATAAACACCAGGGTTGGTGTAACTATTGGACATTTCTATAAAAAATATATATATTTTGGAAAAGTTGTCACATTTCTTTTTAAAACAGCACATTTATATATTTACAACATTTATACACATAAAAACAGCATTTGAATATTACATTTCAATTTGTTAAAAAGTACATGTTGAACAATAGAAACCATGAATAAAAGTACTTTTCCTTGTAAAAACATAAAATTCTGTAAATGATTTAACAATGTAACCATTTTTAAGACATGAAAACATGTTAAGTCACTTTGTTAAAAGGCAGTTTTCGGTCCTTTGGACAGGAACGTTGTGAGTCCTTATCAAACTCGCCTCCTCCTAAAAATGTTGCTTTTACTGGAGGTAGAAAGTATTACGTTACAAAAGTTTTAAACATGTTGGACATTTTGTAATGCCTTGTCATTTGGCCAAGCCACGGGTGGATGCATTTGAAGGCCTTTCTTTGTTAATTAATTTTCCCACAGCCAATACTTTATATACCACATTATTTGTGAAGTGTCCGTACAAAGCAGAAATATGAATGCTTCCTGTGCAACTGCAGATGAGGCTTTTGACTTAGACATTTAAAAATTTGACTTTAGTTCGTGATTGCATTTGCCATGATCTTGTTGAGATTGTGGGCAAGTTGTCAGTTCTCCCAGGAGTACGAAGGTCTCTTGTCAGAGCATGCTGGACTGAGATGTTGCCTCTGGTGCTTTAGATCTCCACCAACACGGCAGCTTGTTTTTTAATTGTTTTAGTGGTTACAGCTTCTCTGCTGCTCTTACCTCAAGAAGCACAGTCATCCCCTTTTTGACCTGTGGTTTACTTGCATAGGTAGAGTAGGGTTTAGTTCTTCTCATGCTGGGCTCTTTTCATGCGTGTAACCCCCCAGTAAGTGATTGTGCTTTTCTTTTGTTTCATTATACTCTATTTCCTGTAAGCATCTGCATCAGCTTGTGGTCCAGTGGGTTTGAGGTGTATGATGTGCTGTGTGGTTGCTCAGCCCCCCCCACAAAAAAGGTCCAGTGCAGGCCTCCCTCCCTCCCTGCTGTTTCTAAACATGGGCATAGAGTCAGTGTGTCGGTTTACACAAAGTACCCTGGTTTTCACCACATGGACTATGGACAGTGTGTTGTATGTAGCTCAGTGTTATGTCTACCCTGTATAGCACACTAATTGAATGTCACAATAACTAGTAAGAGAACACGTAAGAGAAGTACCGTCAGCATTAAAACCAGCACTGTGGGGTTTGTTGAAGGGATACACTACTAGAAGCAAGTTCGTGCCATAGACTGAATAGCATTATATACAAACAGTTGCGACCACTCTTCCAGACAGTTTCCCTTGAAATAAGCCTGTTATACTTCAGCTTTATTTATTGTAATACTTTGCCAAGTGAAGGTACCGAAAGGGCAATATACTATAGCAGTTGGATTAATCGGTGAATTAATTAATATAGTGTTGTTTTAGAATGTCAGCTGTTCTCTCCCCTTACTTGATCTATTATATTTTATTTCTTCCGGGTCAATGCACTGAACCTGCTCTGCAGCAATGGGACTGCCTGCATTCATGCAACTTACAAGCACGTTTGTCGGTACTATGAGATGTGTGTACACTTTTGATGGTTAATGCTTTTGCTTGAGATCGATACTGATGTGATTGATGCATAGAAATACTAAAAGCTATCTTTGCATCTTTTTGTTTCTTTTGTAAGTCAGATGTTACCTGAACACTTGTATTTAGGACCACTTAATATGATAGATTTTTTAAATAAGAGGTTAAATAAACTTTGTCTAGTGGTGTGTAAATTGAAAGTAATGTATTTTATTTTCTAAGTATAACAAATGTAAATTATGTACAATGAGTGTGCCAATCCCCATTCTTTGTAGAGCCAGACTCTAAACAAGTGCCAATGTGAAAAATCATAAAAAGGACCTATGTATTTCATGGTCAAATTTTTAAAACAAACACTAAGTACGTGATTAAGATAAGAAAATGGACAACTTTACTCTGTATTTTGGATTAATGATGAACTTTGGCTTTTAAATGTCATTTTAATTGCATGTGTTGGGGGTGGAAGGGGAGGAAATGGTATTAATGCAAAGCCCTTCAGAAAAGGGTCCTAATGGTTATTGATTTACAGTATTTTAGCCATATTTCTCTTTTGTATGTTTCATTTCAACCACTGTTGCCTGAACCTCATTCAAACATGAAAATGATTTTCATAGCCTTCTCCTTCAAAGAAAAATTCTCTGTTTTCAATTGGAATAAAATGTGTTCCTATACTCTATGCTAGTGTTGTCTTTATTATGAACAATTTCCGAATGAGCTTTTGATACATAGCCTATGTAGCGCCTACAGTATGATGTTAAAGATTTGAACAAATAGGAATCCAGAAAACATACACTTGATGCATTTTCTTATATGATTGACATTTGTTAATACCACTGCTCAGTGGGAAACGACAAACAGACAAATTTAACTACTCTACTAATTTTAAGTGGTATTTTGGTGTTCACTTTATGTTCCCTTCCACGAGGGGCGCTAGTTCTTTAGCCTTCCAATGGGGTGATTTTTGGGCATGTTCAGAAGTGAAACGTTGTAGAAAGTTTCAGATAGAAATACATTTTCTAGAACGCTGTTCCAATTGACAAAGGGAGAATCTCAATTACTTACTCTCGCGTCCTCTCTCCTCGCCGCCTCAAACCCCATTGGAGGAGAAAGGGGTTGGACCTCTGGCTTGCTCATTCGATGAGTTTTGAAGAGGCTCGGATAGAGGACGCGAGGAGGATTCAATTGAGATTCTCCCATAGAATATGATTTGTTCTGTGCGTTCGAGTTCTACGTTGGGCGTTTTGTAACGTCGCACCTTGCCCCAGGAATGGAATGTCTTCAGCCTCGCAACTGCCATACATTGACTGTTCTGCTAGGGCTCTGCAAGATACTGAAGCTGAGCGAGTGTATCATTTAAAGTTTCCTACGCGATTTGTTATTGTAATGATTAACGCGTAAATAGTTGTATTGCGACAACTGTTTACTCGTACTACTTGGTATTTTTTTGGTTGTTGTGAAGAAACGGTGAGGATTCAACTTCAGCGAATCCGGAGGTCCATTTTGTTATTTTTGCGAACCAAGCTGTTTTTTCCACTGAAGCTTTTATGGTGTTAGCGGACATAGAGCTCGTTGGCTTTGTTGCGTTTGCTAAAATACACGGCGAATGAAGATTGAACAAAATAAACCACGACAAGACATCAATAGGTGTTAGCTATATGCATATTATATTTAGCTAGTACGTAAGCTAACGTGACCTAGCTAGTTACTACAGGCTGAAAGCTAGCAACAGTGATGATTCATTTTGAGCGACAGCCTTTGAAGAATTAAGCGAGGACCGTTCAAATGGTTGAGGTTTGTAGCTAGTTCATCAACAAAGAGAGAACGAAATTAAATCAGGTGACAAATAACGTTAGGCTACCTCTGTCGAAAGATCTACACCTGGACAAACATATCATATTATAGTTAGCTAACGCCAACTGCATCACCAATTTTGGGACAAGAGCTAACTAGCTATCTGGTCAGCTCGTGCGATTCTTGGCTAGATTCAAGCTTGCAAATACGGACAAAGAGGACCAACGTAAGCAAATATTTTTGTGTCAGCATTTAGAATCTTCCTCATTCATCGCATTTGGAAAGGAAAACAATAAACAAGGAATTGACATGATGTTTCCACAATCCAGACATTCAGTAAGTGGGTTTAATTTAATATTCAGACGCACTTGCAGTTTTTTTTAGGATTATTTTCTGCACTGAACTTGTTTGTATGCGCGTGCAAGTTACATTGTATCACGCTAGGTATATACAAGGAGCAAGACCGTTACTTTGTATTATATCAAAGGTTTTTGACATGACAAGTGTTTTTATGTCCTCGGCATGTCACTACACCAAGAGAAGAGGATTGTCAAATGTCGTTTCAGCTCTGAATTAAACACCCCCCCTGGGGTAATTTGATTACCAAACCAGATAGTTACTCATGCGTAACCACCAGCGTTCCTTATTTTGCCTATTTACTTGTGCTCACACATTTGCATACCTATGTTAAATGGGATTTCACAGGTTGTTCTTTTACACTAATTCATAATCATGCTCATATCCAGGTTTTTGCATCAAACATCAGTGAAACAATTCCAAGAGTAGTTCTGTTCAGTACAGAATCAACATGATTTGCATTGTAAATTAATTTGGATTGCAAGCCAGATGGGTAATGTAACTAGAGAGAAGGGCTTCTATGCTTGTGTCTAAAGTAAAATAGCCAAACAAAGTCATGCATGCAGTGGAGAGGTGACTTGCACAGGGAGCCCCAGATTATGACATTGAAGAAGTTGGGACTCTGCAGGGATGGTACAGGTACTACTTTCCCAACTGTCTTATTTCGACCTTGAAATCAACCTCAGATTTGCTTTTGAGATGCTGGGTGAGAGCTTATCAACTTTCCCCAAAAGTTCTCATTGACTTGCACAAAAGTGCCTTCCATAGCAACATTCAAGGATTAACAAGCCCTTCATTTTACCCTCTGAGGGAGACTTGGTTCGTGTCCAATGTTGATTAAATTTCAGAAAACAGAACTGCCAGTAACCTATAATTTGATGTTAGTTCCTTTGACAATGACTGATGTCTACGTGATTCTCTTGGCCAGGGGTGGGAAACTAGTCCTTGGGGGCCGGAGTGGTGTCGCACTTTTTCCTCATCCCTAGCAAACACAGCTGACTTAAACGGAACAAAAATATAAATGCAACATACAATAATTTCACTTTACCAAGTTACAGTTCGTATAAGGAAATAAGTCATTGAAATAAATGCGTTGGGCCATAATCTGTGGATTTCGGATAGATGAATATCTGTATTCACAGTTGTTGGTCACATAGCTTTAAAAAAATAGGTGCATGGATCAGAAAACAATTCAGTATCTGGTGTGACCATTTGCCTCATGCAGTGCAACACATCTCCTTCACATGTAGTTTGTCAGGCTGTTGATTGTAGTAGCCTGTGGAATGTTGTCCCATTCCTCTTTTAATGGCTGTGCGAAGTTGCTGGATATCATTGGGAACTGGAACACGCTGTTGTACATTTCAATCCAGAGCATCCCAAACATGCTTCATGGGTGACATATCTGAGTGTGCAGGCCATGGAAGAACTGGGACATTTTCAGCTTCCAGGAATTGTGTACAGATCTTTGCAATGTGGGGCCATGCATTATCATGCTGAAACATGAGGTGATCGCGGTGGATGAATAGCACTGCAATGGGCCTCTGGATCTTGTCCCGGTATCTCTGTGCTTTCAAATTGCCATGGATAAAATGGAATTTTGTTCGTTGTCTGTAGCCTTTACCCCACCGCCACCATGGGGCACTCTGTTCACAATGTTGACATCAGCAAACCGCTCGCCCACACGACGCCATACATGTGGTCTGCTGTTGTGAGGCCAATTGGCTGTACTGCCAAATTCTCAAAAATTATGTTGGAGGCAGCTTATGATAGAGAAGTGAATATTCCTGCAGTCAGCATGCCAATTTATTGGCCCCAGCACAAGGTGCACCTGTGTAATGATCATGCTATTTCATCAGTTTCTTGATATGCTGCACCTGTCAAGTGGATATATCTTGGCAAAGGAGAAATGTGTGCACAATTTGTGAGAAATAAGCTTTTTGTGTGTATGGAACATTTCTGGGATATTTTATTTCATCTCGTAACATGGGACCAACACTTTACATGTTGCGTTTTATATTTTTATTCTGCATTTGCATTCTAAACTGAAGATCATGAATAGTTGATTATTGGAGTCGGGTGTGTTAGCTGGGGCAAAAGTATACCTCCATTAAGGCCCAATGAGGACTGGATTTACCCATCCCTGCTCTTGACAATAAAATACATAAGTGAAGTGTCCATCTACCGGAGTATCCAGAATAATAATGAAGGGTAGAGCTGGTACTGGCTTGTGATTCATGGCCTGCAACCCAAATGTAGCAGGTCCATGTTGTTCCTTGACGTTGGTAATGGAACACATATTTGCTAGCATGAAAACAAGTAACTCTGGTGGTCGGGTGCCTTTGATGACTGGAACAGGCCATCATCCAGTTTATTTCCCAAATCCCAAGTATCCATGGTAACAAACTTTTGTCTATGGAAAACGCAGGCTCTCTCCCCATGGTCACACAACTGACACATTTGTCTATTCATTTAGGTAAAAAATAAACACTGCAGTAAACATCCATTTTTTTAAATGTTCACATCACTCGTGCTAAACTGAGCTCAAATATAACTGAAAATGAAAGCTTTGGAATAAAATGTAGGTAAACACAATTTTATTTATTTAACCAGGTGGGCCAGTTGAGAAGTTCTTTGCAGGACTATTATGTTGCCACGGTGCACTTGCTCCATATCAGCGATTTGTCGTCGCCAGTTCTAACACAGAAGGGGTAAGGGTTGTTTCCTCAGGCTAGAGCCTGTATGTCCCATGACATGAATGGTGTGCCTTTTTGCATCAGTCAGTGCAGCCACGGCATGCAGCTCTGTTCTGAGGCTGGCGTTGCCTGCGAGGACCGCTCCTGCCACTTCACACCTCATCAGTGTGCAGAGGAGAAGTGAAGAGCTTGTAATTGTGTGAGATCTTACTGGCTCCCCATCGCACTCTCCAGAATCCTTCCGCTGACTGAGTTAGACTCTGCATTAGAGTTCACCCTGATTACAGTTGGTGGGTTGTCTCCCCAATGTCTCTCACCCTCATCAGGAGTGGAACAGCTTGTGTGATAGGCCTGCAACCCAAAGCTATCTTCTATAATGAAAATAAATACCCATGCTAGCCTACTACGTACTTAAACGGTATACTATGGACTCAACTTTTTATACTATGTAGCACAGTACCGTTTTGATAAAAAAGAAGCCATGCAGTAGCTCCTCCCGACTGGCTGAGTAGGTGGGGCAGGCCGAGGTGTGGCTGAATTTTTCCAAATTCAAGAGACATGCATCGCATTAACCAGCCTGATAATGGCCCATTTTCCAATTCGATTAATTGCTCTAAACTCTGAATAGAATGAGAATTCTAGGCCTAATCAGGCTGGTTATAGGCAGACTATCACATTCAACCTATACCATAGCCCATCTGCTATTTTTTAAAAACGACTGAAGATAGAACAGATCATTTGGTTCATTTTCAACATTTATTAGTGAAACCAAAGCGCTGTAACATAAATTAAATCAAATAGCCTAATACACACACCTTAACTTTTCAAATGTTCAAATCAAAGGCTGTTGCACAGGAACATGGACAGTCGAGTCCATCGCAAATTCAGAACTGCTCGACAACAACAATACACTAAAGCACTGATCATTGGGAACAAGATCAGAATGACGGCTACGGCTTGATACATTAATTAAATAGGTAGCCTGCAAACTAAAACAATCCATATGTTCAAATCAGAAGGCCTGATTTAACATGCCATTAATAACGCATCCACATCCTGAGTACCTGTTACCGACACATTCAAAAATTAAGATTGTTTAGTATTTAGTTCAAAAGCTCTAAGGCCATGAGAACAAACGCTTTTCAATGAGAACAGAAATCCACTTTGGGTTAAAAAATAATAATTAAACACTTATTTTCAAAGATGTTGCCTACGATGCAATACTTGTGATCATTGTAAGGAGAACAAAAACTACTTGCCGCATATTTGAACCACACATTCAGCATCTTTCCAATATAAGTGGCCTAGTGTTGGCTACTTGAAGAGAACTAGGGCCTATCACGCGCAGCCCACCTCTTCCAATGCATCGTGGGAAAGTGTGCATTGAATTCTACCAGATGGCAGAAATTAGTTTAACTTTCTGACATTTGAACCATACTCGATTTAAAACATTTTTAAAAATCATACACTATTAAACATTTTCGCATACTGATAATGCATCATGCACTATTGCGTTGTTTCCTGCAATTCATTAATTTCGGAAGGGCATCCCTATATCTAATTGATCAGCTGTTGTCATTTTAAAGTATACTCTTTTCAAAATGTCGCGTACTATTAAACTTTTTTGCATACTCAAACGGCTTACTATTTTAGGACACAAGTATGGGTATTCGGATACGACCACTGACTTCTACCCTCATAACAAACTGGTGTGAAACAGAGCTTCCAATAAATATCACATATATTGAACAAACATATAAATGTAACATGCACAATTTCCCCCCATTTTTTAAATTTATTTTTACTGAGTTACAGTTCAGAAAAGAAAATCAGTCAGTTGAAATAAATTATTTAGGCCTTAATCTATGGATTTCACAAGTTTTTCCCCACAAAAAGGCTTATTATAGACAGAAATACTCCTCAGCACCCCCCTCCTACTATCCCGCAGGTAGAGATCCTAAGCTGGTGGTCTGCGGTTGTGATGCTGGTTAGATATACTGCCAAATTCTCTAAAATGACGTTGGAGGTAGCGAAATCGACATGAAATGCTCTGGCAAAATGTCTGTTGGACATTTCTGCAGTCAACATGACAAGTGCATGCTCCCTCAACTTGAGACATTTGTGACAAAACTGCATATTTTAGTTGCCTTATTGTTGTCCCCAGCACAAGGTGCACCTGTGTAATGTTCATGCTGTTTAATCAACTTCTTGATATGCCACACCTGTCAGGTGTATGGATTGTCTTGGCAAAGTAGAAATGCTCAATAACAAGGATGTAAACTTTTTTTTTTGCGTATGGAACATTTCTGTGATCTTTTATTTCAGTTCGTGAAACATGGGTCCAACACTGTACATGTTGCGCTTTGTATATTTGCATTTGTTGATTTAGCTAATAAATCAATGTAAAAAATAATTCTGGGATTCCATCCACTTTTCTGCAATTCCAATGACCCTAGGTTGGAGAAGATGCCTTGGTGCTGTAGCTAGCCAGTCATCTCTGATGTGGTGCACTGGCGTTCAGTCACCTTTACCAAGGTGAGAACCTGGCCATTTGTCACTTGTTTTCCCCCCCTAATCCAATTCAGTGCCCTTATGCTACTTGATTGGAGTATTAAGACCCAATCACAGGATTTAAAAACGTGGATTATGGATTTAGTGCGACGCTTTGTGAGACCAACAGCAGTTGGTTCACCCTTGGAGCATAAGTAGTTAATGTTGCACCTCCACTCTGTGCTGCTGAAGCCCTCCTCAAATCAAACTGAACAGTGCTGCTGGCTGGGCTGCCACAGGCCCTGTGGTTGGAAATATGTGACAGCTATAGATATGACTGTCAGAGATTAGAACCGTCATGATGGAAGACTTAAACTGGAGCCTGACAGCGGAGATGGATCTCTCAAACTCACCCGGTTCAGAAATGCCTCAAAGGTGATTTAGCTCGGAGTGCTTAAAGCAGAGTGTTTCACCTTATATATTTTTGTAACTAGCCTAGTATATTCCATGTTATCATGGTAAATAAATTAAATTGAAGTTATTTTGCCTTCATCCCCCATGCAATTAAGGTGTTGTAATTGTAATGGATTTAAGAAACTGAATGTGCGTAGGATTCTTGCAGGAGTGTAGCAGTTACAGAACTATCACTCATCTTTCAAACCCCTGTTACCAGTGACAACGACAGATGTTAGACCCAGGTGTATTTGCATACATTTGGTTGTAACACAGATAAACAAATGGCAGATGATGGATTGTTGACAGATGACCCGGGGAAAAGATTAACACCATTCAAATAATGAATATGCAAATTTTTCCTAAAGAGCTCAGTCACTATAGTGGGTCAGTAGAATCCGTTGGTTTAAGTGAAGAAATCTTCATTTGGAAGTGGCTGCAGTCTGACCCAGATGTTTGCATTTACCATATTGTTTGGAGCCTGTTTAATCCTACAAAGCAGTTTCTGCTGTAAATAGGACCCACAGAACAGCGTGTAGCCGACACTGCTAAATGTAGTAGTATGGGAGTAAAATCTCACAAACCTATTGGCTGTGACTCACAAGTTTGCATGAGCACACACACACACACGCACATGTTCCCTGCTTGCTGCCCTTTATCATGCATTTCCTCCCAGATTTGATGTAGTGGTGGGAGGGATGGAAGGGAAGAGGGTGCACAGGCATTATTAAGCCCACTTGAATTAACAGAACAGCCCCCAGCCTTTTCTCTAAAGCCTCCAGCTGGGGGAACTTAATCCCCATGGTCCCCTGTCTCGCCCATTAAACAAACTCCCTCCCACCCCTGCTCAATCGCTCTGTTACTCACACAGTGCACCACAAGCACACAGAGTGAACACACAAGGGCACCCTCTTCACCTGTCTCTAGCCAAAGCTGACATCCACTCGTCAATGCAGTAATGATTGCACACATATTTAAATTAACTCAAGGTTGCCTATGTCTTTCACACTTTCCCATACACAACGTCAATAACAAGGGTACAGACACTTCTACAAATAACACCGTTTATGCACGCATACACACAAATGTGTGGCCTCGGGTCTTATCTGCTTTTTGTTTCTGGGGAACAAATTGAATGTGGGGCTTGACACATACACAGCCAGCAGATGTCTGGGTCGTTAAGGGCAGAGTCGCTCATTAGCATGACAGAGGGCCCAGAGCACCACCTCCCCCACTCTGCGGGGGGCACAGCTATTGAGGGCAAGCCATGGGTCACAGGTGATATTGATTTTACTGGAGGGCCACTGGCTGATTTTCAAATGACTGTTGGGTTGGGGGATTGGGACAGTCTCCAAGTCCCCATCATAAATACACACATTCTAAGCAGGGAAGGCATACACACCTCCCCTTTATGTCAGTTCATACCTGCCAATTTTGGAAGACTAACACAAAAGATTGGTTCTGCCCTCCAAAAACAATTATTTCACAAATAGCCATTTCAGTAATTGCTGACTAGATGAAATGCGAGGACTAAGGCTAAAGGGTGTTTGAATATTTTACAGATTTTAAGCAATGGAAAAGTAACATTTTTGGTGTTCTGATTTTAGGTCCTGGTTAGAATTCATTACTTCTTAAATCCTCTGAGAAGTGAAAGAACCATAGCCTTGTTGAATGTCTGAAAAGCATTGCTATTGTGCTGCTGAGAGGATTGGTTCTGTTGGTTGTTATTCCAAGACTTGAAGATTGCATGGAGAGACACCTGTTATAGCCTTCCGCTCAGCACCTTTCTGACCACACTCTGTATGAGTGATGATTGTGTGTGGGTGGATTTTATGAGCCTCTGTTTTGTGTTCATAAATTATTGCATGCTTTGTGTGGGTTGGCCTTTTGTCTGTATACATTATTCCCGACGCTGCGAAAACTGTGAGAGAAAAGGACAAAGTGTAGGATGTTGGCAAGAGGGAGAAGCGGAGCATAAGGATGGTGTGTGTGTGTGTGTAGATGTGGTCTGTATGTGGGAGGAGGGAATATGGCGGGGGATTAAGTTTACTACAAGCATAACTCTGTTGATCTATGTGTGTGCACATGGGTGAAGTGGAATTTTCTTTGGAGTAGGGGAACACTTTTTGATAAAATTATATGCTTGCCGGTCCCACTCCCATTCACAAGGGGGCGATGGCAACATGTTTTTGATTTTTTTGTTGTTGATTTTGTGAAAAAGGAAGTATCACCTTCCCTTGCTAGTCGAAGCTAGTGGCAGCCTGGCTAGCTGACGTTGGCCTGGCTAAAAACAGAGCAAGCAAGCTAGCCTTTTTAGATCTCCGTGTGAAATGCTCTGATTTATAATACAAAAATATGCCCTGGTTTGATGTGCTGCTTGTAGATTCATTCCCATATCAGCTAAAAATAGAACGTCATGTTTTGGTCATAGAGTAAAAAAGCACATGGCTAGCAAGTTGCCTATAGCAGGTTTTACCAATTCACAATAAACAAAATACATTTTGGGGTGGATTCTTCTTGTTTGGTTTACTATTTGAACAGTTGCTGAGATTATATTTGGTTATCAATCCAAAATGGGCTACTTTGACGATTAGCCTAGAGATCAGATTAAGGAACCAAGCGACAACACTGCCCCCGCGGCTGCAAAAGGAATGATACTTTTTTACTTTCTGAAAATTCTCCGTATGTTGAATGCCGGAGTCTATTACAAAGGACCTGCCCCCTTTGTGACAAAATAACATTGCAACACTCTGAATCTTGCGTCTGCGTAGAGTTTGTACCAAGCTTTAGAAGTGGAGCGCCAGCTGCATCAGTATTCAGAGGTGGCTGTGTGTGGGTGGGGGGGGCACCCCTGAGCAGCGCGCTGGGCTGGAACAAAGCGTCTCGGCGGGTTTTTTTTTGATTGGCCAACCCCTGTACAGACCCCAGACCTGCCAGAACACAGGCACTGCAGAGCCCAGACAAGAGAATTAGCTGTACTCCCTCCTTTCACACAGGCAGGGCAGGAGGAAGACTGGAGCAACAAAACACCTCATCCTGGAGCTCTTTGAAAACAACAGAGATCTACGGCAGGCAGCCCTCCCAGACTGAGCTGTACATGCCCAGGTGTAGGCTGTGGGTTGGCTGGGTCTAACTAGCCAGCTAGCTACGGTCATTGTTCCACAAATAGGAGTCAGTGCAGAGAAGGGAGCATTTTAGGATGATCTGTTCACTTATTTTGGTTACCAACCAGGGAGTAATCTTAGTACCTCCCTTTTGGACCCATGTAAGTAATAACCTGGGTTTTTACAAGCAGGCATAACCGCACTCTCTGTAATCTCACAGCCTCCTTCACCAGGCCATTATTAATCTCTCCTATGGTTTCCCAAACCCGCAACCCTGTTTCCCAACTCGTGACATTGCTCATTTCCCCTTGCCTTGCAGTCTTCCTCGGCTTGTTGCAGTTCCTGTGCTTTTGCCCTGGCATTTGTGGGTGTGTGTTTAGGGTTTAATATTTTCCCGTTTTTTTTTTTTTACAAATGTTCCATCCAGAGAATAAATCACTTTTCGTTCAGATATCCCGGTATATCTCGCAACAACAGGAAATGTCATTCAAAGGCATTATAAAGCATATAAATATGTCTGGATTTGATTAGAGCTTTGATCCACATGAACATTCCAACTTGATGCCCCCTGAACCTGATGAACCATATAATAAATACATTTTATGAGCACTACATTAACGACATTTACTGAGCCAAAACTCAAAAAAAGCCCAAATGATCGTGCTGTTATCCAATACATATATGATATAGGCTACTGCACATTACGCACAACTGAAAAACATAAAAGCCCATAAATATGGCTAGCTATATGCTCTCTCGGGTAGATGAATGAAACTAGCTCCAGTAGGCTAATCTTTTTGTGTGAGCTGTTACTGTACTCTTGTATTATATGTACTGGGATTATGCACATTATTCAAACCATGATGAAGCAGAAGAGTACATGCGATCCTGGTGCAACACATGCGGCCTACAGTTACAAGTATAGGCTAGTGAATTTGTTTTTCATTTTGAAATGCAGTATAATAGGGCCTGACGCATATACAGTACCAGTCAAGTTTAGACAAACCTACTCATTCCAGGGTTTTTATTTTTACTACATGATTCCATATCTGTTATTTCATAGTTTGTCTTCACTATTATTCTACAATCTAGATTTTTTTTTTTTTTTTTATCTCTGGAATGAGTAGGTATGTCAACTTGACTGGTACTGTATACCTTTCATAATATTTCCCCTCATGTTAGTAGCCTACCTCTTTCTCTCTATTGTTGCTAATGACATCCTTGAATAATATAGGACTAGAATTAGATGCAAAGGCTTTCACTTTTCTTCACAAAGATTGAATGGATATGGGTCTGAATAAATAACTGCTATAGCCTACCGCCATTGTGTGTGTTCGCTCTTCTTTCAAACTACACATGAGTTCTATTGGCTGTTGTATTTAATGTTCTGCAAAAAATAGATTGCATCCCTCTTTGAATAGTCTATTGGAATAGGAAATGCTTTAAAAAAATAATGTCCAGCAAGCTATTGTAGTGTAGCATTTCCTGCATGGGGCTCGAAGAGCTAAAGAGCATTTTTTTTAAGGAGAGACCAGCAGAATACAGGTGGTTGCGTATTGAGTAAGAGAGAGGCTGTAAGTTAAAAGCTTATTATGCATAACCCATCATTCATTATCTAAATACAAGGCTGATACTGCATTGAATGTATTACCTGAAAAAGTGTGTGTGTGTGTGTGTGTGTGTGTGTGTGTGTGTGTGTGTGTGTGTGTGTGTGTGTGTGTGTGTGTGTGTGTGTGTGTGTGTGTGTGTGTGTGTGTGTGTGTGAGAGAGAGCTACAGTTGCTACAGAGAGCTACAGTTGAAGTCGGAAGTTTACATACACCTTAGCCAAATACATTTAAACTCAGTTTTCCACAATTCCTGACATTTAATCCTAGTAAAAATTCCCTGTTTTAGGTCAGTTAGGATCACCACTTGATTTAAAAAATGTGAACTGTCAGAATCAAATCAAATCAAATTTTATTTGTCAGATACACATGGTTAGCAGATGTTAATGTGAGTGTAGCGAAATGCTTGTGCTTCTAGTTCCGACAATGCAGTGATAACCAACAGGTAATCTAACTAACAATTCCAAAACTACTGTCTTATACACAGTGTAAGGGGATAAAGAATATGTACATAAGGATATATGAATGAGTGATGGTACAGGGCAGCATACAGTAGATGGTATCGAGTACAGTATATACATATGAGATGAGTATGTAAACAAAGTGGCATAGTTAAAGTGGCTAGTGATACATGTATTACATAAGGATGTAGTCGATATAGAGTACAGTATATATGTATGCATATGAGATGAACAATGTAGGGTAAGTAACATTATATAATGTAGCATTGTTTAAAGTGGCTAGTGATATATTTACATTTCCCATCAATTCCCATTATTAAAGTGGCTGGAGTTGGGTCAGTGTCAATGACAGTGTGTTGGCAGCAGCCACTCAATGTTAGTGGTGGCTGTTTAACAGTCTGATGGCCTTGAGATAGAAGCTGTTTTTCAGTCTCTCGGTCCCAGCTTTGATGCACCTGTACTGACCTCGCCATCTGGATGATAGCGGGGTGAACTCGGGTGGTTGATGTCCTTGATGATCTTTATGGCCTTCCTATAACATCGGGTGGTGTAGGTGTCCTGGAGGGCAGATAGTTTGCCCCCGGTGATGCGTTGTGCAGACCTCACTACCCTCTGGAGAGCCTTGCGGTTGAGGGCGGAGCAGTTGCCGTACCAGGCGGTGATACAGCCCGCCAGGATGCTCTCGATTGTGCATCTGTAGAAGTTTGAGTGCTTTTGGTGACAAGCCGAATTTCTTCAGCCTCCTGAGGTTGAAGAGGCGCTGCTGCGCCTTCTTCACGACGCTGTCAGTGTGAGTGGACCAATTCAGTTTGTCTGTGATGTGTATGCCGAGGAACTTAACTTGCTACCCTCTCCACTACTGTTCCGTCGATGTGGATAGTGGGGTGTTCCCTCTGCTGTTTCCTGAAGTCCACAATCATCTCCTTAGTTTTGTTGACGTTTAGTGTGAGGTTATTTTCCTGACACCACACTCCGAGGGCCCTCACCTCCTCCCTGTAGGCCGTCTCGTCGTTGTTGGTAATCAAGCCTACCACTGTTATGTCGTCCGCAAACTTGATGATTGAGTTGGAGGCGTGCGTGGCCACGCAGTCGTGGGTGAACAGGGAGTACAGGAGAGGGCTCATAACGCACCGTTGTGGGACCCCCGTGTTGAGGATCAGCGGGGAGGAGATGTTGTTGCCTACCCTCACCACCTGGGGTTGGCCCGTCAGGAAGTCCAGTACCCAGTCCAGTACCCATAATAGTATAGTGATTTATTTCAGCTTTTATTTCATTCATCACATTCCCAGTGGGTCAGAAGTTTACATACACACAATTAGCATTTGGTAGCATTGCCTTTAAATTGTTTAACTTGGGTTAAACGTTTCGGGTAGCCTTCCACAAGCTTCCCACAATAAGTTGGGGGAATTTTGGCCCATTCCTCCTGACAGAGCTGCTGTAACGGAGTCAGGTTTTTAGGCCTCCTTGCTCACACACGCTTTTATAGTTCTGCCCACACATTTTCAATGATATTTAGGTCAGGGCTTTGTGATGGCCACTCCAAGACCTTGACTTTGTTGCCCTTAAGCCATTTTCCCACAACTTTGGAAGTATGCTTGGGGTCATTGTCCATTTGGAAGACCCATTTGCGACCAAGCTTTAACTTCTTGACTGATGTCTTGAGATGTTTCTTCAATATATCAAAATGTTCCACCCTCATGATGCCATCTATTTTGTGAAGTGCACCAGTCCCCCCTGCAGCAAAGCACCCCCACAACATGATGCTGCAAGCCTCCCTCTTTTTCCTCCAAACATAACAATGTTCATTATGGCCAAACAATTATATTTTTGTTTCATCAGACAATAGGATTTTTTTTTTTATGAGGTCTTAGCTGATTTCTTTTGATTTTTCCCATGATGTCAAGCAGAGGCACTAATAGACTTGCCAAAACTATAGTTTGTTAACAAGACATTTGTGGAGTGGTTGAAAAACAAATTTTAATGACTCCAACCTAAGTGTATGTAAACTTCTGACTTCAACTGTACATACATACATACATACATACATACATACATACATACATACATACATACATACATACATACATACATACATACATACATACATACATACATACATGCATGCATGCATGCATGCATGCATACATATGCATACATACATACATACATACATACATACATACATACATACATACATACATACATACATACATACATACATACATACATACATACATACATACATACATACATACATACATACATACATACATACATACATACATACATACATACATACATACATACATACATACATACATACATACATACATACATACATACATACATACATACATACATACATACATACATACCACTTTCACACTTCCTCTGTCACACACAGCTCAAAAATTTAGGACAATTCCTCATTTCATTCTGCCCCAGTCCTTTGAGATGCATTAAAAACTTTGTGCTCTGGTGGGGCAATAGAGACAGTCTAAATGGGATTCATCTTTTCAGGAAATTGTCATCCTTTCCTCCCCCTGTCCAGCCCACAGACATAAAAAAATAATAATAATAATCATACAATCCGAGTTAAATCTACTCTCCATGGTCTCCTGAGTGGCACTGCATCACAGTGCTAGCTGTGCCACTAGAAATTCTGGGTACGAGTCCAGGCTCTGTCGCAGCCGGCCGCGACCCGGAGACCCATGGGGCGGTTCACAATTGGCCCAGCGTCGTCTAGGTTAGGGGAGGTTTTGGCTGGCAGTGATGTCCTCTTCCAATCGCGCAATAGCACCTCCTGTGGCGGGCCGGGCGCAGTGCATGCTGACACAGTCGCCAGGTGTACGGTGTTTCCACCAACACATTGGTGCGGCGGGCTTCCCCGCTTTGTGTCAAGAAGCAGTGCAGCTTGGTAGGGTTGTGTTTCAGAGGATGCATGGCTCTCGACCTTCGCCTCTCCCAAGTCCGTATGGGAGTTGCAGCCATGAGACAAGACTAACTACCAAATGGATACCACAAAATTGGGGAGAAAAGGGGGGGGGGTGTACAAAATCAATAACTCTGCTCTCCACCATAATGTCTATCTTTAACAAGGATTACAAACCCAATCCTATGTTTCTGCTCAGCAGATCAGACCACAAAGGCAGGAGAGTGCGATTAATCTGTGGGAGTGGCTGTGCTTCACGCATGCACACACAGGCGCACACACCGACAATAACACCGGGTATCATCAGAAAACATCCTCCTCAGTGTAAATCCTGCCTGAGGGGAACCGCATTGTGGGGATTGCATTTCCTGCATCTCCGGCTCCCTGTTTACATCGACACTGGAGAGAGAGCGTGAGAGGGCAAGCGAGAGAGGGGTTTGTTCTGAATCCCCACATTCAGGGTGGAACCAAACCAGCAGGGAATCTCTCAAATGGGTAATTAGAGGGAAAAGGAAATGATACACAATGCAAATCTGTATTAGAACTTCATGGATTCATGAACATTAAACCTGCACACAAACCTACCTAAAACACAAAACCAACTACAATGAAACAGTACCAGTTTACTACCTAGGATGAACCCATATAAGAACACATCGCACACAGACCTACATAACAAAGAATAGATCTGTAGGTGCTACAAAGCAAACATTGGTGTCATATGAAACTATTGCTTGTTCTAATATTTAGTAGTATTTTGCTTTAAAATACAATTTCATTTATGAATATAGAAAAATATACAACTTATGATTTGGCAAATGTTTTATATTGTTAAAAAATATATAAAACACAACGTGCTGTAATTGCAACGATTTTACTGAGTGATAGTTCATAAGGAAATCAGTAAATTGAAATAAAATGCATCTAGGGATTTCACATGACTGAATACAGATATGCCAGGCCCAGCCAATTAGAATGAGTTTTTCCCTTACGAACAGGCCTTATTAGAGACATAAATAATCCTTAGTTTCATCAGCTGTCCTGGTGGCTGGTCTCAGACGATACCGCAGGTGAAGAAGATGGATGTGGAGGTCATGGGCAAGCATAGATACACGTGATCTGTGGTTCTGGGGCCGGTTGGACGTAAAAATTATGTTGGAGGTGGCTTATGGTAGAGAACATAGCATTAAGTTATCTGGCAACAGCTCTGGTGGACATTCCTGCAGTCAACATGCAAATTGCATGTTTAGATTGAGAAAAATTAAAGGAAGAATTTCCCTTCTCATTGACTTCTCAAACCCCATTCTAGTCTGTTTTCCCGGATGTCTTGATGTTGCGCCTCTGGGTTTAGAAACTCTGTGGTGCAGGTCTGTGATTGGTTACATTGCCTACTGCACCAATTTCTCAGTATAAAATTGCCATTAATTTAACTAGCAGATCCCACTCTGGAACTTTGATATGGCGCGGTTCGTAGCCTTGTGGTTAGAGCGTTGCCAGTAACCGAAAGGTTGCTAGATCAAATCCCTGAGCTGACAAGGTACAAATCTGTCGTTCTGCCCCTGAACAAGGCAGTTAACCCACTGTTCCTAGGCCATCATTGTAAATAAGAATTTGTCCTTAACTGACTTGCCTAGTTAAATAATAATACAATATTTGTTTTTAATATGCCCGTAGAGTGAGTATATAACAATTGCCAAATCATAATTTATATTCATAAATTAATACCACTCATATTTCAGAGCAAGCGGTATAGCTTCATATGGCACCAATTATTGCTTTGTAGCACCTCTATAACATTATGTCTTAAAGGGTAAGTCTGTCCCATGTTGCTCAGCTGGTAGAGCATGGTGCTTCCAATGCCAGGGTTGGAGGTTTGATTCACACAGGGGACCAGAATGAAGAAAAAAGTATGAAAACGTATGCACTCAGTACTGGTCATTCTGGATAAGAGAGCCTGCTACATTTCTAAAATATAAGGGCTAGAATGTGATAAATTATGCAAACTTTGATTAAATATTCCCAATTATGATTTTAGATACAAATATATGTCAACAATCCTTCCTCCAAAAGACTTCAATTTGGTTTCATGAGGAATCACCCTGATCTGCTTGTAGAGCCACTGTACCCAGTGAGCAGAGAGACAGAGGTCTGACTGGCTCAGGGCCAGGCCAACCCATGCATGTTAGGGGCTGAGGAATTGGATTGTCTCTTCAGCATTGGACTGGGCTTTAGATACAGCAACAGGGAGCCTAATCCTGTTTGGGCCAGGAATTTGATTTTGATTATTATCTCCATGGACCAGGCCGGGCTTACCCCCATTCCCGAGATGCGGTTATCCCCCACCCTGAGCCCAGCTGATTTGACCTTGTTAAGACGCTTTAAAGGAGATTATTCTACTTTTATCACTTCTAGTGAAGTGCACTCGCAAACATAGACTGCAAGGCAGGCCAAGCATGGCAGTCAAAACACACACACAACGCATGGGCATGGAGGGCATACCAGCACACACAAAACACATGGGAGGGCACACACACATTAGGGTTGAATAACAGGAACCCGGTTACCAAGAGTTACTGCCCAAAACCACTCCCTTTTCCTGGGATAAAAAACTGAGAAACGGGTGAATTATAATACATACACATGTGGAGTGGTTAAAAAACAAGTTTTAATGACTCCAACCTAAGTTTATGTAAACTTCCGACTTCAACTGAATGTACAGTACCAGTCAAAAGTTTGGACACCTACTCATTCAAGGGTTTCTTGTTATTTTTACTGTTTTCTACATTGTAGAATAATGGTGAATACATCACAACTATGAAATGACACATGGAATCATGTAGTAACCAAAAAAGTGTTAAAATGATTTGGTTATATTTGAGATTCTTCAACGTAGCCACCTTTTGCCCTTATGACAGCTTTGCACACTCTTGGCATTCTCTCAACCAGCTTCACCTGGAATGCTTTTCCAACAGTCTTGAAGGAGTTCCCACATATGCTGAGCACTTGTTGGCTGCTTTTCCTTCACTCTGCGGTCCAACTCATCCCAAACCATCTCAATTGGTTTGAGGTTGGGTGATTGTGGACACCAGGTCATCTGATGCAGCACCGCATCACTCTCCTTCCTCAGGCCCTTACACAGCCTGGAGGTGTATTGGCTCATTGTCCTGTTTAAAGCAAATGATAGTCCCACTAAGCACAAACCAGATGGGATGGCTTATCGCTGCAGAATGCTGTGGTAGCCATGATGGTTAAGTGTGCCTTTGAATTCTAAATAAATCATTGACATTGTCACAAGCAAAGCGCCCCACACCATCACACCACCTCCATGCTTCACGGTGGGAACCACACATGCAGAGATCATCCATTCTCCTACTCTGCGTCTCACAAAGACAAGGCAGTTGGAACCAAAACCCCATATTTGGACTCATCAGAGCAAATTTCCACTGGTCTAATGTCCATTGCTTGTGTTCCTTGGCTCAAGCAAGTCTCTTCTTATTATTGATGTCCTTTAGTAGCCCGATTCACACAGTCTTCTCTGAACAGTTGATGTCTGTTACTTGAACTCTGTGAAGCATTTATTTTTGATGCAATTTCTGAGGCTGGGAACTAATGAACATATCCTCTGCAGAGGTAACTCTTCCTTTCTTGTAGCGGTCCTCATGAGAGCCAGTTTTGAAGAAACTTAAACTTCTAAATGTTCTGTATTGACTTTCCTTCATGTCTTAAAGTGATGATGGACTGTTGTCTCTCTTTGCTTATATGAGCTGTTCTTGCCATAATATGGGCTATTTGGTAAAGGACCATCTTCTGTATACCACCCCTACCTTGTCACAACACAACTGATTGGCTCAAATGCATTAAGAAGGAAAGAAATTCCCCAAATGAACTTTTAACAAGGCACACCTGTTAATTGAAATGCATTCCAGGTGACTACCTCATGAAGCTGGTTGAGAGAATGTCGAGAGAATACAACGCTGTCATCAAGGCAAATGGTGGCTACTTTGAAGATTCTCAAATACATATACAGTGGGGCAAAAAAGTATTTAGTCAGCCACCAATTGTGCAAGTTCTCCCACTTAAAAAGATGAGAGGCCTGTAATTTCCACCATAGGTACACTTCCACTATGACAGACAAAATGAGGGGGGGAAATCCAGAAAATCACATTGTAGGATTTTTTTATGAATTTATTTTCAAATTATGGTAGACAATAAGTATTTGGTCACCTACAAACAAGCAAGATTTCTGGCTCTCACAGACCTGTAACTTCTTCTTTAAGAGGCTCCTCTGTCCTCCACTCGTTACCTTTATTAATGGCACCTGTTTGAACTTGTTATCAGTATAAAAGACACCTGTCCACAACCTTAAACAGTCACACTCCAAACTCCACTATGGCCAAGACCAAAGGACACCAGAAACAAAATTGTAGACCTGCACCAAGCTGGGAAGACTGCAATAGGTCTGCAATCTGCAATAGGTAAGCAGCTTGGTTTGAAGAAATCAACTGTGGGAGCAATTATTAGGAAATGGAAGACATACAAGACCACTGATAATCTCCCTTGATCTGGGGCTCCACGCAAGATCTCACCCCGTGGGGTCAAAATGAACACAAGAACGGTGAGCAAAAATCCCAGAACCACACGGGGGGACCAAGTGAATGACCTGCAGAGAGCTGGGACCAAAGTAACAAAGCCTACCATCAGTAACACACTACGCCGCCAGGGACTCAAATCCTGCAGTGCCAGACGTGTCCCCCTGCTTAAGCCAGTACATGTCCAGGCCCGTCTGAAGTTTGCTATAGAGCATTTGGACGATCCAGAAGAAGATTGGGAGAATGTCATATGGTCAGATGAAACCAAAATATAACTTTTTGGTAAAAATTCAACTCGTCGTATTTGGAGGACAAAGAATGCTGAGTTGCATCCAAAGAACACCATACAGTGCCTTGCGAAAGTATTCGGCCCCCTTGAACTTTGCGACCTTTTGCCACATTTCAGGCTTCAAACATAAAGATATAAAACTGTATTTTTTTGTGAAGAATCAACAACAAGTGGGACACAATCATGAAGTGAAAGGACATTTATTGGATATTTCAAACTTTTTTAACAAATCAAAAACTGAAAAATTGGGCGTGCAAAATTATTCAGCCCCCTTAAGTTAATACTTTGTAGCGCCACCTTTTGCTGCGATTACAGCTGTAAGTCGCTTGGGGTATGTGTTTCAGTTTTGCACATCGAGAGATTGACATTTTTTCCCATTCCTCCTTGCAAAACAGCTCGAGCTCAGTGAGGTTGGATGGAGAGCATTTGTGAACAGCAGTTTTCAGTTCTTTCCACAGATTCTCGAATGGATTCAGGTCTGGACTTTGGCTTGGCCATTCTAACACCTGGATATGTTTATTTTTGAACCATTCCATTGTAGATTTTGCTTTATGTTTTGGATCATTGTCTTGTTGGAAGACAAATCTCTGTCCCAGTCTCAGGTCTTTTGCAGACTCCATCAGGTTTTATTCCAGAATGGTCCTGTATTTGGCTCCATCCATTTTCCCATCAATTTTAACCATGTTCCCTGTCCCTACTGAAGAAAAGCAGGCCCAAACCATGATGCTGCCACCACCATGTTTGACAGTGGGGATGGTGTGTTCAGGGTGATGCGCTGTGTTGCTTTTACGCCAAACATAACGTTTTGCATTTTTGCCAAAAAGTTCAATTTTGGTTTCATCTGACCAGAGCACCTTCTTCCACATGTTTGGTGTGTCTCCCAGGTGGCTTGTGGCAAACACTATTGAGATAAACTTTTGTTATTGACCAAATACTTATTTTCCACCATAATTTGCAAATAAATTCATTAAAAATCCTACAATGTGATTTTCTGGATTTTTTTTCTAATTTTGTCTGTCATAGTTGAATTGTACCTATGATGAAAATTACAGACCTCTCATCTTTTTTCTAATTTTGTCTGTCATAGTTGAATTGTACCTATGATGAAAATTACAGACCTCATCTTTTTAAGTTTTAGAACTTACAAAATTGGTGACTGACTAAATACTTTTTTGCCCCACTGTATATATTTGTTTTAACACTTTTTTGGTTACTATATGATTCCATATGTGTTATTTTGTGGTTTTGCTGTCTTCACTATTCTACAGTGTCGAAAATAGTAAAAATAAAGAAACCCTTGAATGAATAGGTTTGTTCAAACTTTTGACTGGTAGTGTGTGTGTGTGTGTGTGTGTGTGTGTGTGTGTGTGTGTGTGTGTGTGTGTGTGTGTGTGTGTGTGTGTGTGTGTGTGTGTGCATGTTTCATTCCAATACTAGGTGTTATCTTCACAGGCAGCAGAGCATCTTTATGGAGGCTTATGTCCTCTCTCTGAATCGAGACGTGCTTACCTCACACACTTGGGCCAATACATATACACACGGGTGCACGCATTTTACACCCGCGCAGAGCAGGCACCTTTTTTTCGTCACACCAGATGGCATGTGTCACCGTATTACGGCAGTATTTCATTAACATTATGTGCATCCATCTGTTGTGTGCTTGGAGGCCCCACAGAGCTTTTTCATTTTGGTCACTTTACAGCACTGCACCACCAACAGTAGGCCCAGCCATACTGCATGTTTATATAGCCTAGAGTACTTCAAAGGTTGCATGTGGGTGAGGCTAAAGGTCAGAGGCCTGTATATGTGGGGTGCTCGGGCAGAGATTATCGATTATATTTAATAGATGTGGCTGCTCTAACAATTAAAATAAACGTCTTCAAAGATTGAAGGCAGTTGGGAGGAGGTGAGATCAGGTGGGACTATTCTAGCCAATTAGAGGGCAGATACACGTGTGAAAAACTGATATAAAGTTGTTGTTTTTTCAAAGTTGCCAGAATGTGACGTGTTCCTCGTCAGTGCACTCGTAACAATCTAAGCATTACAAAACGTATATTCGATCAAATAAGCCTCACATAGAAAATAAGCCATTACATGTTTTGTTGACCGAATTCCACACACTCATTTGGCCATACAAAAATTTCTGGCTTGGTGAGAATTGTGAAAAAAATACCAATAAAGGCCACCTGCTTTAAAGACCGAAGACAGGGCCCCTCGCTTCGCCACTTCTTCATTGGCTCGAGGCAAAAGTGGCTCCTTACCATAGATCTAGGATCGGATTACCCTACCTCAAACCCTAACAATAACCATTAGGAGATAAAATAAAATATCTGACCCTGTATCTGTGGTTAAAGGGCAACTCCTACCTGCTCCGGGTTGGAACTGTGTTGGGAGTGAGGCTGATGTGGGAGGAACTTGTGTGGGAGGAACTTATGGGAAGAAACACTGGGGGCCCTCACTCCCTCTTACTTTCTCTCTCTCGTTCCCTTTCTCTCTCTCTGCACTGGAATGCTCCACCTGAGGCTATTGACTCAAAGAACCTTTGGTATTTTAAACGTTTGCATACTGTGCTAAACACTGAGGAAAC
Organism: Oncorhynchus gorbuscha; assembly: GCF_021184085.1. Taxonomy (NCBI): domain Eukaryota; kingdom Metazoa; phylum Chordata; class Actinopteri; order Salmoniformes; family Salmonidae; genus Oncorhynchus; species Oncorhynchus gorbuscha. The sequence goes on from NC_060187.1 coordinate 36,758,443, forward strand.
CAGATCACCCCCCCACCCTCAACTCTGTCTGGGGGCTACCAGCAGGGCCAGGCTGACTTCAGTGGTGCTGCAGGTCTGGGGCGGGAAGAGCTGCGAACAACCAGCTGGTGTTTTGCCCCTAAGAGCATTTTGTTGACACAGGCTTGGTCTTGTGTAGGCAACATAGCTGCTATTTGCTCTCTCTTTGCCACGGTTGGCTGGATGGATAGATAATGTTAGAGGTTAGAGCTCTTGGAACTTGAAATCTGTCAGATAGGCTTGTGTAGAGATTTTGCTTAGTTATAATGATAATGGATTAGGCCTACTTATATCTAGCAGTTTTCACTTGGTCGCCAAGTGTTTTGATTTGCAAGTAAGGAAATGTGTATCTTAGCATTTAGCCTAACTTTGTCCCTAGATTGTTAGAATACTGGCTATCAAAAGTCAGGAAATCTTTAAGTTATGGGAAAATTTGGCAAACCCTCATGTATCAGTCTGTCAGATCTGGAACCGGCCGTGTGCTTTTAGGAAAAGGTGTCTACTATTAAACTACCACCTATCATCACAGTATCTACAGGCAGCCAGAGTGTGCCTTCCATTATTTTTTACATCTTTTTTTTCCCAACACATTTCTCAGAACCTTTTAAGATCCATAATTTTTAGTGCCTGTGTTGCATTATTGAAATCAGAGGGGATATTAATTTGTATTTTGAAATGTTCTAAGCGTTGTCCAAAATCCCAATGGGGTGAGATTTTAAGGAAATTCCCGTAATGTCCTGATGGCATAGCAACTGCTCCATTTGGCTGCTGCTCAGCACTCATAAGACAGTTGCCTGCCCTGCACAGACAACATTACAAGATTTTTTGCGATGAATGGCGGCGTGTATTCATGAATGCCAAATATTTGACCAATAAAAAAAATCACCTCTTCATCATTTTCTGTCCATTAGCAAGTGACTGAATCTCACCGGAGAAATCATCCAACCGAGGGAAACAGCGCCCCTCTCCCAACATGTGTAGCCCATGTATCTGATGCTGTCTGGACCAAAAGAGTATAGCATGTTGCGCATCTAGGCGAAAGTCTTCCCAGAAGAGTGTAGGCTGTTATGGCAGAAAAGGGGGGGACCAACTTCATAATAATGCTCATGATTTTGGAATGAGATGCTCGACGAGCAGGTGTCCACAACGTTTTGGTCATGTAGTGCCACTGGCCTCAGATGATTTGAAGTTCAATCTGTAGCCTAGGCCTTTTAGGCTGACGTTAACTAGCTAGCTAATTTAGCTGGGTCATTGTTGCCCACGCGAGGAAGCTAAGCAAGCAAGTATTTTAGCTTGGTAGCCTATGACAACAAAAACACATACTATGGGACAGAGCCATAGACCGTTTTGCCAACATGAAAGAGAGGATGACTGCATTGCCGTTCAACTAGTCTACAAGTAGGGTGAGAAAAAAAAAAATTGTTTTGCTTGCACGCACACAGAAATAAGTACTATAGACAGCCACGGAATATTTAACAACAGTGATTGGACAAAATTGTTTTTGATGTCCTTTTTAAGTTTGTTTTCAGTGTATTAAACTAAGCATATAGCCTTGATTTGACGTTTTAAATGTTTTTTTTAAATTGAAATGGTTCTGAAGTAGCGGCGGAAGTGCTCATGTTGTCTTTGTGCTGACTTGTCTGTGGTTCTAAAATCAGTAGTTTAGTAAACTGTCAAACATTAACGAACTTGACCATGTTGCAGGTCATATAACTGTTTTGTTACATCCAATAATTGCTTTGTGTACTTCAGACAGGTGTTGTTCTTCGGTTTTGTGATGAAACAAATGTATATTTAGTTGAATTTATTCCGCCACTGTGTGACTATTTTTGTTGTCATGGCCTTATCATATATAACGCTGGCGTATGAATGGATGGGTTATAGAGCAAACAACGCAATTATCACAACGAAGGCTGTAATATGGATTTCTTTACATCGAGACTTCCGGGGACGCTTGCAATGCTGACCCGGCTGGGGTTTGAGAAGTTAACAATTATTCGTTAGTTAATTTTCTTGAAAGGTAAGGGCACAACCTAGATTAGAGCCAATGTCTTAAATAGCTGAACATGTTAGTACTCCAACCTCCTGAAAGTGACAAACTGACACGTTTTCATTTTGTCACAAAAAAAAACTTTTATCAAATAAAGGCCTTGGATTTGACGGCCTGCACATACGCAGTTATGCGCGAGACAACCGTTAGACCTGATTAAGTGTTTCTGCACATGAGCTTAGCTAGCCAATGTGACAATGATCGGGGATTTATATCATACTGTGTGTACTGTTTTTGGCTTCATCATTCATTGACATACTGTACATTGGCATCGGATGTTTTATTGTTTTACAATTTGATTTCACCTTTATTTAACCAGGTAGGCTAGTTGAGAACAAGTTATTTGCAACTGCGACCTGGCCAAGATAAAGCATAGCAGTGTGAACAGACAGAGTTACACGTGGAGAAAACAATTAACAAGTCAATAACACAGTAGAACAAAGGGGAGTCTATATACATTGTGTGCAAAAGGCATGAGGAGGTAGGCGAGTAATTACAATTTTGCAGGTTAACACTGGAGTGATAAATGATCAGATGGTCATGTACAGGTAGAGATATTGGTGTGCAAAAGAGCAGAAAAGTAAATAAATAAAAACAGTATGGGGATGAAGTAGGTAAAAATGGGTGGGCTATTTGCTGATAGACTATGTACAGCTGCAGCGATCGGTTAGCTGCTCAGATAGCATATGTTTGAAGTTGGTGAGGGAGATAAAAGTCTCCAACTTCAGCGATTTTTGCAATTCGTTCCAGTCACAGGCAGCAGAGAACTGGAACGAAAGGCGGCCAAATGAGGTGTTGGCTTTAGGGATGATCAGTGAGATACACCTGCTGGAGCGCGTGCTACGGATGGGTGTTGCCATCGTGACCAGTGAACTGAGATAAGGCGGAGCTTTACCTAGCATGTAAAGTAGTGATTGCGCCGTGGCAATGGTTAGACTGGATTCAGTCAACGGGAGTGGAGAAATTACCATTTTGTATAGGTTTTTGAGTAAATTATTATTAGACCTACAGTTATTTATTTTAAATTAAATGCTACACATATACATATACTGCTACACACTCGCTTGCAGTGAACTCGCTTGCAGTGAGTTTGGCACAAAGATACAATTAGTCCATCTACCACCACTACTGCTTGTAAAGTAATGTGACTGTAATGACAATCTGGTTGGAACCGGAAAATAACTAAGTTGAGGAACATAATCAGAACCGGGAACCAAAGTGATCTATACCGTTATTTTAAAAGCATGGGAACCGCTTGATAACATTATTTTAACGTTCAAGACATTCTTATTTCAGTCCCCCAAAAAAAACACAACAAAGCGCCTATGAAAAGACCTAACTCAAACTTATTCCAGTGTCTGCCGCCAGCTGAACATTTTTACTAGTGTGTATGCAACCTGCCCCTCCCCTTCCAAAGCATAGGTTACTGTAGCCTACTAGCTATGTTTCAAGCGTGATGCAGAAATTAAGGAGAGATTTTAATTACAGAAGAATGGATGAACTTTTTCAATGCTAGTTACTTAGATACTATAGTTACCATGTTTCACATTAGATGTATTAACTACAAAAGGGTACGACATAGTTTTAATTCTGTTGCCGCTCTGCACACACACTTTTTAGCTAACTATCTAACTTTAGCACTGGTCTAATGTTAAGCCAACTGTCGGAAGTTCAGACATCCAAAGTTCATCCATAGAATGTGCTCCTCTGTAGGTATAATTCTGTAGGCCAAATTCAGATAATGCATGTCATTAACAAGATGCATATCGCTTCAACCCAAGCCGCCTCCACCCTCTCTCACTCTCTCCCCACCTACATCATGTCAGTCGCATCTCGTGCCCTACACTTGTCTGTCCATCACGCATATAAACAACTAGGCTGTAGCTTCCCGGCTCCATAGCAAGCTGCTCTATCTGCACTGATTGGAAAAGTAATTTTAATTTTAAAAAGGAACATTATAAACCGGTACTTTTTGTTTGGAAGCTGTTCAGAACATATTTTGCAGGTTGGAACAGTAAAACAAAACAAAAAATATGATAATGAAATTCTATTCAGAATGAAACGATTGTAAAATAATTTTGCTTCCAACCCTGATAACAATACAACTCAGTCCTACTGGTGTGAGCCAGGCCAGATCTGTCTGATTTCACTGACATGTTTGATGGTGTTTCTGTGTCTCAGGCTTCATCGCAGCAGCTGAAATTCACGACCTCTGACTCGTGTGACCGAATCAAGGATGAGTTCCAGTTCCTCCAAGCACAATACCACAGGTAAAAAAAATAACACTCCAACCACAGCTTATCAGATAAACTAGTATCTTTAGTTAAAAGGCAACTCCAACTTTCAACATAATTTTCATTTTCTCCAGTACAATACCAATGTTAACATATGTATAAAAAAAAACATATATATATATATAAAAAAATGTAAAAAACGTTCTGCCTGTCAAAAGTTAAAACATTTTAATAACAGTGAATTTCAAACACTGAGATTTGCGGTGATGTGGGGATTAAGAAAATACTGTCCCTTGGGCTAAACTTGAAGGGTTTGAAAATCTTTTTTAAACTTTAATCCTACCCTGTGATGTCACAGAAGTATTTTTTTAGGACCTTTTCTTTACAACCACAGATCATAGAAATACTCTGTTTTCTCTCTGGTTTGGTGCTGGAGATGATGAATGAGGTTGAAAAATGGCGGAATTGTCCTTTATGATACAAACTCTTAATCACTTTATTAAGCATAACCATATTATATTTGTAGGTGAGAGTACAGATTAGAGTACTTGTTGAATTCTACTCTATTAAGTCATTGCCGTAAGCGTGTGCACCACATGCTGCTTTTATCAAGATCACATGGGCATAACCTACATGATTAGAATACCAAATAATTCACAGCAAGACAAACACATTTTTGTGTCTCCTGCTGCATATTTTTTATAGATGTGTCACTTCCATTTGGAACCCGACTCTACAACTCTGTTCTCTTTCATGTAATAGAAAGCAGTGTTATGATGTACCACTATAGCCACAACCCAACAAGATTGGCATTTGCTAGATGGTATAAGGTAATTTGTTTTACCTGGATTGAGATGTACAGTGTTGTGCTGTTTAATTCATGACTTAAATGGAGTTTATGGACCAAGGAAGGTTTCTTCTTTATTGATTTCTAGCCTTTGAAGGAGCAGCTGCACTGATCCGACTGCATCTTGTTTCCCCTCTTTACCTGTGGTACAGGAACTAGAGTGTGTATTGGCTAAGGTTCTTTCCTCCCTGTTTCATTGAGCTTCATCAGAGGAGAGCAAGATAAAAGCCTATGTTTTTTTCGTTGTGTGAAATTCCTGTCGGTCTGATCATCAGTCTGTTCCTATAGCATGAACACCTCAGTGCCTGGGCTTTGGTGTGTAATTCCCCAGACCCCCCCCCAATTTAACCCCCTTCAGAGGCAGACAGAAGCAGTTGAAAAGAATACCTGTTCTATACGCCGAATTCGTAGCATGCATATGCGCCGCCTATTGACTTGAGCTGAAGCGCCATAGACAAGGCTTTGTAGAACGCTGTGTTCAGCACTTTTAAAGGGAAATGTTCTGCAGGCGGTCTCCTGAGCATAGTAGTGAGCATTGTAACTGTCGCTCCCCCCCTCCTTCACATGCATAAATAGTTCAGGGAATACATAAATCAAAATAAAGATGACAGCAGGAGCGATTTAGAGGCGGAAGGAGCGGCAATAAAACTCTATCAAAGTGTCGTTTGAGAGCGTCTCTCTGGACCCCTGGGCCGCCTCCACCAATCACAGGCACACAAAGACAATCCCAATAGGGTCTCAGGTAGGGTGGCAGCAGGGGAGGCTGGTCGTCATGACAACCAACCTCTGTGTGGCTGCTGTTGGATTTATTTATTTATTTATTTTTAGAAGGGAAAAGCGATTTGGCTAAGTGGAGGCTGCAGGCGAAAGAGGAGTAGAGATGTAGGGCCAGAGGGAGAGAGCTGTCTGAATGAAATGCGCCCCCTGAGCACTTGTTTGGTCAGGGAATCTGAGGACTGCTCTTGAATTGTAATGAGGCGGTTTATTCTTTAACCTTTTCACTTTGGGCTGGTTTAACAGCGCCACTTTTATGATTCCATTTGCATCCACTATTTTTCCATGTAAGTGACAGAATCAGTGGTGGCTATGAGCAGCAGTTTCCCATTTAGGACCAATGATGAGAATCGCCACAGCTAATGCTCTGCCTAATTGAGCCGTCATTCACAGTGGCACAGATCCAGATCCCAAAGACTATCTTAATAATATAATAATAATAATAATAATATATGCCATTTAGCAGACGCTTTTATCCAAAGCGACTTACAGTCATGTGTGCATACATTCTACGTATGGGTGGTCCCGGGGATCGAACCCACTACCCTGGCATTACAAGCGCCATGCTCTACCAACTGAGCTACAGAAGGACCACAATGTAATGTAAATACACCATTATAAACCCTTGTTTGATGTAAACCCTTCTCCCTCTGTATCATTATTAATCAGAATGCTTTCCAGGGGGGACGTCAACACCGGAACCATTCTAATATGGTAACCAAGTTTGTGACAAGTGGTGTGACTTGGCCTCCTTTGTCCTGTCACCTCCTGTGACATCTGCAGTGAGCACGCTGACATGATTACAGCTAATGGCTGTCTGCGATGCCTCAGAGCTGCACATTCACCAACCAGCCACTATTTATAGGCAGGACATTTAAAAGCAATCTGGGTGTATATATTGGCCTTTTATTGGCCTTTTATTTGGGATCCTTTGGTCGATTGACACCATGTTAGATCTGCTGAGGGAAGGATGAAATAATTTCCTGGCTCTCTGAAGAGATATGATAGATGCTTCCTGTAGACTAAAAAGATGTTCTGTTTTTCTCTCCTTTTTCTGCAGTTTGAAACTGGAGTGTGACAAGCTGGCAAGTGAGAAGTCTGAGATGCAGCGTCATTATATCATGGTGAGAGTGTGTGTGTGTGTGTGTGATTGACCCTGCTCTGTCAATCTGCCCCAGGGCCCGCTGGCCCAGTCACATGGAATCACATTCATACCAACTACTGTACAGGCAGGGGGATGTTAAACACTGCAATGATATGATATCTCAACAAAACATACTTTCACCTTTTTATTATGGGATAGTTTTAAATTTGGCACTTTTAGTATTAGTATTGCAGCGATGTTGAGCGTATTAGTATTGCAGCGATGTTGAGCAGCGATATTGAGCGTATTAGTATTGCAGCGATGTTGAGCATATGATTTCTCTCTCTTTTTGTCATGTCTCTACTTTATTTTAACCCCTCCTCCTGTGTAGTCCTGTTCCCATCTATTTAGCTCTTTCCACTCCTTTTCTCCTGCCTCTCCCTCTTCTCTGTGTATTTCTATGTCGTTGTTCTCTCTCTCCTCCCTTCTATGATTCCTCCTCATCTCATCTGTGGTCTTTTTGTCTCTGATGTCGTTATGTCATCCTCCCCCTCTTCCCACCATCCTCCCCCCGACACATACTCTCCACCTCTAGCTAATCTCATTGTCTCTTGCCAGGCCTGTGTAGCTGTCTGATATTCTCTCTCTAATTGATCCGTTGACTGGCTTAATCTCATCTAATCTGTGCAGCGCTGCACTCGTATCCATCAGCGGGTCAGTGTGTGGAGCTTCAGCCTAGGCCCCCCCATTGCCTATCGGGTTCCCCCGCTTCGCCGCCTGCGAACGCAAGCACCTCCATTTCCCCAGCACCGTAATTGCTTTAGGGACATGCCGTTTGGGGTGGAAGGCTTACTCTCCTCTCTCGTGTGTGTGTGTATGTGTGTTTGTTTTAGAGCGTTGGAGCCCATGCCTTCACAGACCGAGAGGGTGATTTAACAGGGCAAATGCTGAGCCACTGGCCCGCTCATTAACACAGAACACACACCATCCCTTCTCACAGCGACACACAGAAGGACACCAATAACAGGATGTGTGTAAAGGGTTCAACCTGGTGTAATGACATGATACATGACACCCAGGAGATGGCTGCTGTAGACTGCTCTGTGGGACAGTCAGAAATGCATATGGACAATCTGTCTACAGGACATAATGTCATTTCCCTTTTTCCATTATTATACTGTATATATAACAACGCCGCCTCTTCCTTCTACTTTACAGTACTATGAGATGTCCTATGGGCTGAACATCGAAATGCACAAGCAGGTAAGTCTCTCGTGCTACATTAATAGGAACCACTTCTTCAGCAGTGATATCTGAGAGAGGAATCTGTTCTTCTCCTTGGGTGTGCCGACTAGTCGGACATAACAAGAATTTTAATGGATATGGGCAATTTCCGAGGTACGATTATGATCTGAGTATTTTTTGTTATCCTTGATCGGGGAACGAAAGTACTTTTTGGGTGCCAGCACACATCTTTCTCATGTCAATCAGTCATGTGTGAGGTTCTAGGTGGTCTAAATGACTCCACTGGCTGTAAAGAGAAGGGTGGGCTGTATGTTGATCCTGCTGCCCTGATTGGATAGAGGAAGGTTGTCCATCCACTTGCTTCAGAATTTCACCGGATCAGTTTTCGGTCTGATCATTTGGATTTCTGCTGCCTGTTACTATGATAAATCACATGGCGAGGATGTTTGCTATCAATGTGCGTAATATCTTACAAGCGGTACAAGCGTAGGAGAAGAAATATGAACCGCTGCTGCGCATTATGAGTGACAGACGGCAAATGTGGCTGCCCCTGCAAGTTGAGGACACACACACCCCTCTGTTCACTGCTCTTAATTTGCAGTGAGAATGTGCAGGGAGGTGTTTTGCCAACATCTACCAATCACGAGTATCATCCGATCCGACTATCAACTGTCAACTTGCGGATACGAGTATGACCATGTCGGCACACCCCTACTTCCCATCATGCTGCCTGTAGACAGACGGACAGTGAATCATCTCTCTGTGGCATCGATGAGAAAGCATCATTACTCACAAAGGGATTGTTCTAATGGAAGGAGCAGTACAGTACTGCACAGGTTAAAGCTCTAATCTAGGTATATTCCTACATGATCAGTGGAAGAGTAGCGTACTGCTGTCTAAGGGGCTCATCTGGTGCCCATTGATCAGGGGGTGTGGGGAGTAAATAATGGGCAGGCTGCTGGGGTAGAGCGATGTGCTTCTGTGGACCCGGCTTTATCTGCGACCTCGTCACCCTAAAAGATTGACGGTTCCTCCCTGATAGCCACACCGGCAGCATGGAACACGCAGTGAAAAATAACGTCACAAACACGCTCGCTCGCTTGCGCGCGCACACACACACACACACACACACAAGTACATACACAGCCTCCACTCTGCCTCATGAGTACAATTCATCACCCCTCCTCCTTTATTTGACGGGGATAAAATATTTAGAAATTCAGAGGCGAGAAAGAGCGAGGGGAGCTGTGTGTGTGTATCCCCACTTGTTTGCCTATATGTGTGTATCCGCATTTTTGTTAGCCCGTTTGTGTGTGTGTGTGTGTGTGTGTGAGTGCGTGCTTTGTGTGCCTTTGTGTGTGTGAGTGGGTGCAGATGAACTGCGGCAGCATTAGAGTTGAAATTGAAGGGGGTGTGTAGAACTGAATGTCGAGGAGAATTCACATCTGGGTTTTGTGTTCAGCCTGCTCTCTTCCTCCTCCCACTCTCCCTCGCTTTCTCTCTCTCCTCCTGAGCGTTCTGTTCTCTCCAGCTGAGGGGCTCCAGACAGTTTAGTCTGGGATTGTGCCAGGGAGATATTGAAAAGGGGTTATTTGTGTTTCTTCTTTCTCTCTGCTTTTTATATTTATTTATTAAAAATAAAATTAAAAATGTCCTTGCCAGTTGCGAGGCCTCTCTCCGGTTAGCCTAGATGAATTGTGCTCCCGCCTGACAAAACATTTGGCATCTCCTCTTATTTGTGTGTGTGATGTGATCTTGCGCGTGTGTGTGTATAGAAAGAAGAGTGGAGAGACAAAATACATTTTTAGAGGAGACAGCAAGCGATGTCGGTGCGCATGATAGTGATAAGAGTGTAATGGTGCATGGTAAATGAATGTGATGAGGTCTCTTCTCAGATATCACGCTGAATTAGAAAGTAACACAATTAACACTGTGTTGCATATCTGAGTTGGTTATGATAATCACTGCCCGAACAGTGTGTGTGTGTGTGTGTGTGTGTGTGTGTGTGTGTGTGTGTGTGTGTGTGTGTGTGTGTGTGTGTGTGTGTGTGTGTGTGTGTGTGTGTGTACAGATGTGTGATCTTAATTTGACCTACATTGTCACAGCAAAATAATCCTGCATGTTGCTTGATCGGTGGTTAGGCTACTTGAAAAGTGCAATAAATACTCTTAATATAACTGTGGGTTTTCAGTGAATTTTATGTACACTACCGTTCAAACCAGTTTGCGCTGTTCTGTGAAGGGAGTAGTACACAGCGTTTTCACAACAGTTTTCAGCAGTGCTGACATTATTGCTAAAGGGTTTTCTAATGATCAATTAGCCTTTTAAAATGATAAACTTGGATTAGCTAACACAATGTGCCATTGGAACACAGGAGTGATGGTTGCTGATAATGGGCCTGTGTACGCCTATGTAGCTATTCCATAAAAAAAATCTGCCATTTCCAGCTAAAATTGTCATTTACAACATTAACAATGTCTACACTGTATTTCTGATCAATTTGATGTTATTTTAATGGACTTTTCTTTCTTTTTTTCAAAAATGTTTAAGTGCCCTCAAACTTTTGAACGGTAGTGTAAATCGGTGCAGGAAAATTCTCCGCAACAAAAGAGTGATCAAATTAAGGTCCTATGTTCTGTGTGCTTGTTGTAAAGTGCCCTTTGGGTGCATTGGATTTGTGTTGTGAGACTGATGGGTGTTAAATGAAGCTAAGGGCTGAAGTGTTTTATTTCCTCAGGCTGAGATTGTGAAGAGATTAAACGGGATCTGTGCCCAGGTCCTCCCTTATCTGTCCCAGGAGGTAAGACCACCCTCTAACCCCTGACCCTTTACCCCTAACCCCAACCTCACATTGCGCCCTTAGCCTGGAATGAGATCATTCTCATTTGACCACTCCTCCTCCCTCCCTCCCTCCCTCCCTCCCTGTATTATATTTATCTCTGTTCTCCCTCCATTCATCATTGAGAGCCCTGTAATCAAAGGGGCCAGTGCGCTCTGCTGTGATCCAGATAAGATGTGCTCATTTATGTCCATGACAAGATGACCCTACCCATTCCAACATGGGAGTAGACCATTGATTCTCCATCAGAGCCCTATGTTCTGTTAGTGGTGGCTGGTTGAATAACTGAATGGGTGATTAGCACAGGGTCAGTGTTGGTAGTGTTGATCCATCTACTTACCCCCCCCTGTGTGTGTGTGTGTGTTTGTACCCCAGCACCAGCAGCAGGTCCTGGGGGCCATCGAGAGGGCCAAGCAGGTCACCCCTCCAGAGATGAACTCCATCATCCGGGTAGGCTGCTCCCTCCAGCCCCTTCTCTGTGGGGTTACTGCTACTCTGTCACTATTTCACTATCTATCACTCTTTTATGATGCATCTGCTGTCCTGGGGTTTCCTTTAGCTTTGTCTGGTGTTTTAGGTATTGAAGATGATGATAAACAATCTTTATGTGTATATTATACTGAGTGTACAAAACATTAGGAACACCTTCCTAATATTGAGTTGCACCCCCTTTTACCCTCAGAACAGCCTCAATTTGTCAGGTTGTGGACTCTACAATGTGTCAAAAGCTTGTCAAGTTGTCTGGATGTGCTTTTGGTGAGGGACCATTCTTGATACACACATGAAACTGTTCAGTGTGAAAAACCCAACAGCATTGTAGTTCTTGGCACATTTAAACCGGTGCACCTACTACCATACTCCGTTCAAAGGCACTTCAGTAATTTGTCTTGCTCATTCACCCTCTGAATGGTACACATACACAATCCATGTCTCAAATGTCTCAAGGCTTAAACCTTATTTAATCTGTCTCCTCCCCTTCATCTACACTGATTGAAGTGAATTTAACAGGTGACATCAATAAGGGATCATAGTATTCACCTGGATTCATCTGGTCAGTCGGTCATGGAAAGAGCAGGTTTTCCTAATGTTGTACACTCGGTGTATGTATGTCACATGTGGCCGGTGGTACCTTAATTGTGGAGGACATGCTCTTTGTAATGGCTGTAACAGAATATATGGAATTGTTCAAACACATGGCATACATGGTTTACATGTGTTTGATGCCATTCCAGCCATTGTTATGAGCCGTCCTCCCCTCAGCAGCCTCCTGTGGTTTATGTATAATGTGTGTCTACATATGTTTATCATATACCCTCAGTGTATGTGCATATGTGTGCGTGTGAGAGCCATATGCACCCATCTATACCTCCCCTGTGTTTGAGCTGTGTGTTTGTTGTCCGCAGCAGCAGCTCCAGGCTCACCAGCTGTCCCAGCTCCAGGGTCTGGCCCTGCCCATGACCCCCATGCCCCTGGGCCTGAGCCAGTCCACCCTGCCGGCCGTCACCTCCTCCTCAGGCCTCTTCTCCCTCTCCTCCATCCTTGCCTCGCAGGCCCAGCTGGCCAAGGAAGAGAAGGCGTCCCGTGAGGGAGCCGACAACCACCGTGAGGAGGACGGGGACAAGTCCGACTAGAGCTCCCTCTCTTTCTCCCTCCACCGCATATCAGCAGCATCGGAGGGCTGTGGTCCTGTATACCTGCTATGTATCCATGCCAGCCTTCCTCCTCTCCCCTACGCCCTTCTCCCTAATCGTCCTACTTATATTTTCCATGCTTGGTTTTAAATTCTACTCTATTTTTCTCTCGATCTCTCGTCCTATCTGATGCTTTTGCCGTCATTCCAACTATGTACAGTGTTTATTTTTTGTATTTTTTTTAAATATATATACAATATCTTCAGATATCGTTTGATTTGAGCTTGATTTCTTTTTGTTAATTTGTGTATTCTTGTCACGGACCACCAACGGTCCCTTTTCCTTCCATTCTGACCACATTTTCACTCTTTACTCTCCCTCTTTTAAAGGAGGAGTTTCCTTTTTCACAACCAAATCTCTGTTTTTGATGTAAATGGCATGTTGTATAAGGGTCCAGACACCTTTTTTTGTGATTTCAAATGTTTTTGAGAAATAAAGCTTTTAGTGTAGTGATGCCGGTCTTTAGATGTTGTACACATGAAATTGTCATTCCAAACTTTATCCTCAACGTTATATTCTATTTTGTTGTGACTCAAGCTATATCTCTCGGTCCATTCTACATGTAACTGCCAAAAGAAAGGAAAGACTTGATTAAATAAGGGATACAAAGTGTTTTGAAAGCATGAGGTGCTTCCACACAGGAAGTTCCAGACACTTGTAGATTCTATGCCAAGGCGCGTTGAAGCTGTTCTGGTGGCCCAATGCCCTATGAAGACACTTTGTGTTGGTGTTTTTCTTATTTTGGCAGTTACATGCAGCAAGCTACACGGAAAATGGAACAGCTGGATAGGGGAAACTACTTGAGTCGCCAAACGGGAATATAACATTCTGGATAAAGTTCGGAATGACACAATTTCATGTGTACAGCATCTAAAGCCCTGCATCACTAGTATAAGCTTTGCTGTTTCTACAAAAACATATTTGGGTGTTTTTGGAACTTTTGTTCGTGTTTTTTCGGGGCCCCCATACTACACGACGAGGACAAAGAATTAATATGCTGTTTGGGTTAAGTTCCTCAAACTTGAAATCACAAAACAGTCTAGACTGCACTATAACATGCCATTTACATCAAAAATAGAGATCTGGTTGTAAAAAAAAAAAAAAAAAAAGAAGAGAACTTTTCCTTTAATCACTCTCCTCCCCTCCATTTTGCTAATCTGTGTTCTTTCTCATAAGTGGGTATTTGTTTGCACGCCACTGTCGCTGAGCGTCTCCTTCCTCCCTTTTTAACCAGGGCCCATCTGGGACCCTGAATGTCACACAGTATAATTGGAATAACAAACCAGAAGAGATCCAACAGACAGGCCCGCGTCACACAGCTCTCTAGCCTCTGTTGTGTCATACTTGATTCGATCGGTTGGTGTACACGACTTTGTTGCTCCATCGTAAAGAGACTCTTAGATGAGCTACATTGAAACGGGTCTATGGACGTCTGAATCCTAACTTGAAAATCCTGCATTGATAGTTGGGTGCACTTCGATTTTTCAGGTTAGTATTCGCCCCCAAGGTGAAGGAGGGTAGTTGAGACGTCAGTCTTCTTGGGGAATAGTGTAACTAGGTAATTCCAGTCCCTGATGGCTATAGTTGGGAAAGACGCATTCCTGTCTTAATGCCATAATAAAGCTGTGCTCTTACGTAGTCAAACTCTAGTGCTGCTTTTAGTCGTTTTAAGAAAGTAGGACGTATTGAAAAAAAATACTTCTAGATGAGTAGAGAGATGTATAATAAAAATTGTATATGGGAAACGAAAAACACCTTAGAGCTACTTTCATGCTGTTTCTCTTCAAGTCTGTGCTATCAGTCCTCCAACAAATCCACCCCCTATGACAAATTCCCCAAAGAACCCGATCTAACCCACTGAGCTGCTTTAGACATATCCACACACAGCAGCTTCCATGAAAGGCATGCTATCAGTACTATAATAACAGTCCGAATGTCCAGATCGCAGTGATGATAACATTGTGGAAGGTAGAAAAGACCTTCAAACTTTTTTTCTCCTTTCTGTAAAGTGCACTAATATTATGTTTTGGTGGTGATGCAGTAGAGGAGAGTAGTTGCCTCCAACACTAGAGGGCAGTAAGTGTTTTAGAAAGCAGCTCTGACGTCCATTGAGTCACCTCTTTGAACAGGAGTCCTCCGGTCTATTTTACGAAACGAGTTGACATTCTGTCAACCCCTATTGTTAGGCAGCGGCATTGAACATATTATGCAAAATGTCCACTCAGCCCCGACTATCTTTTTACTCAAAGATGAATCTCTGTATAAGAAAAAATGATACATGATTGAGCTTTCTCTTGTATACAATACATTAACAGCACTCACATATTTTGATCTATTGTCCATGGCCAATGAATGGTTAACGTAATGTTTTTTTGAGCTGTTCTTTGAGTAGATGAAGCACAACTAGCCACTGTTTAATGTGCATTTACAAAAATATATCTTTCCCAAACATGTTTCTCACAACCTATTGGAGAAACAGAGCGAGAAACGACAGCTTGATACGATATTACCTGGCCCCTTGAGTGCCGATGTAGGCTAGAACTGAAGCTGTACCTGGACTTGAAGAAATAATGATGTGAATATCATGATCTCTGATTCCCAGGATCCTTCAACTCAAAAGTCCCATTAACCAGCTCTGCAAACGTTATGACAATTACGTTCGTTAATCCCCCGGAATATGGCACTCCATTTAGTATGAAATGTTACGTTTCGTATGGTATGTATTAATTTGTGTATGTCCATCATCCATTTTGTATGGTATGATAGGTTACAAATTGCAAATGTTTTGTTAAGAATTCAATTGGTTGTTGCTAAGGTTGGGTAGGAGGCTAACGTTTGCTAGTCTAGGGGTTAAGGCTTAAAGATGGGGGGAGTGTTATCTAGCATGCTAAGTAGCTAAAAAAGTATTTGCTAAAGTTGTCCGTGATGAAATTCGGACGCGCTTTCTTTTTGTTTGTTAGATGTTCGCGTTATACTCCCACCCATCCACCCCAACCAACCAACCTCCTTCCTTTCTTTTGGCTTAAGTTGCATTGTTTTATGTAACCATGCCAAATGTAACATACTAATTTGAGTGAACTGTATTTACGTTTACTATGTTACGTCTAGTCTGATACTGGCTGTTTTTGGAAGTACATGCTGTGTGTAAATGCAGTAATGACAATAGTTGCTCCGCCAAACTCCATATTTTGGTGAGTTCCGAACATATGTTTTACAACGTTTCCAGAGCTGGTTAATGGGACTTTGAGTTGAAGAATCCTGGGCGTCAGAGGCCGTGTCGTCATATTCATCATCTCCCAGGTATTGGTTCAGGCTAGGACTAAGGTCTAGAACCTTGGGTTGAATGTCCAGGCAGCCCTAGAGCTATGGGGAATATAGAAGATGTGTGTGATGGTGACTGTGGTGGTTTTACTGTAAGATTCATTGGGAGGTAATTGGTGTTATTGTCTGACCATTGTTTTGATCCCAGCCTGTGATACAGCATGTGATGTACTGTATGTTTTTGTATTTCCCTTATATTAATAGACATTCTCCGTTCTGTTTTTGGTGGGTTACACTGTGAGGGTATATAGATCTGTGTAAATTTCCTAGATAACTCTGAGATGATTCCATAGCCGTATGTGAATGCATTCATAAACCTCTGTAATATTAGATTTGAACATTGGTCAGTCAGTGGTGAACCTGGGATTGACGTGTGGCTCTCTAAGCTTGTGAGCACAACTTACTCCTATGGACTTAAACAGTAGTGATATGCAACGAGTGTGAGTAGCTAGATGCACACAAACGCATGTCTCTTGGGGAACTATATTCCTTTCTATTAGCGAAGAAATGTTTAAAAAAAAAAATTGGTACACATTCTCTGTGATCAATGCACTTGTTTGAATATTATCGCTATAAAATAGAATGAGAGTAAAAAAAGCTGTTAAATTCTGATACAAATGAACTATGTGTTTGTTTAGTAGATGGGGACCAGTTTATGTATACAGTTATACATATAAAGCTTTACGTGTATATGGCTGCATCTTCTGTCTGTCCTGGATGGTTCCTGTGCTATGTCCTACAGTACTGATGTGACACTAGAGGAACTGCAGTACTTTGACCTATACCTGACCCAATCGCTTGCCCTTTCCCCAAAGCGTGAAGCATTGTAAGCATTTTGAGCTTTGTAAAGGTCATTTTTTAAATACTTATTTTGTGTATAATGTAAAACCTAAAGTGTGTACTTTGGCAAAAAAAAAGTGTCATGAAATCATAGCTTCATTTAAACAAGGTGAAATATAAAAAGTAACACATTTACTATACATAACTGAAATGTTCTGCAGTAAGGAAGTACTTATGGTGCCTTACAAATAAAGTCAATCAAATCAGCCGTGCGTGTTTGTCATTATGTATCTACTACTCCAAGAGGCCATGGTGAAAATGCAGTGGAGCGCTAGTATATTTTCAGTATTACTGCTAGATGAAGTATGACATTCACATGACTAATACTCTGCCAATTGATGTACTGTAGCATTTAAATAGTCTCATATGGACATTGTCAATGCCTGTGGAGCTTTGAGGTCCTTGTAGTTCATTGTAACTCCACAAGGCGGAAGTGTTGATTTAAAAACATCCTGTCTCATTTCTACTCTGGGCTGAATAATGCTCTGAGGTATTCCTCCATGTACTCCTCTGGCACAGAGGCATGGAATATTTGAAGAATGGGATGTCTGCTCCGTGGGGTCTCTGATTTAGGTTTAGAAATTCTCCACCACATGTTCTGTTTTATTACAACATTGGAGAAATTGAGACATGACCCAGTTGGCACCTTCGCAAAACCCTTGTGTAGATATTCCATCTATCAATCAAATGCATAACTTGTCATCACATTCAGTTATTATTCATTACACGCACACATATATGCAGTGTTACGCATACACAGGCAGTTACACACACCCTCTTCCTATTGGTTATTTTGTGTGTGTGTTTGTGTGGTTCCAGCCCTCTTCCTCCTCTCCTTCCTGCTCTGCTCTCTCTCAATCCATGGACTCCTCTGGATCTGAGCCCAGCATTTAAATAAATATGAAAGTGCCCTATTTTCTCTGTGTCAGGATACAGAGTCCTCAGAGAAGCATTGATGAGTTGGTGATTGTTTTTCCTCTGCGACAACACATTTGATGGAAAAGCTGAGAAAAATCATTCAGATTTAGTTTGAATGGTTATTAGCTACATCAAAGCCACCATACACTGTAGGCCTAAGAAAACATGAGCATATTGTCATGATTTATGATTGCTAAATACTGTACAATTTAAACACCTTCCCCCCATTCCCCAAAATGTCTGTTAATATGTTATGCTAAAATGTTTATTCTACTGAGCCATTTACTTTGTTCTTATCTTAGTATTTCTTCTTGTTGCATTGTCAAGAAGGAACCTGCAAGTAAGCATTTCATTGGACAGTCTATTCCGTGTCTATCCCGTACATACGACGAATAAAACTTGAAACTAATGTTGGCTAATTAACTGTGTGCATGTACTGAGCAGAGGAGATAGAGTGGAGCGCCTGAATGGAGAGCGGGAAGCGTCTTGATTAATCATGATTGACTCATTCAGAGCCATCGCTGCTTCCCCCATCACTCCCTCGATCCTGCTCTACTTTATGGCTTGATTATGAAGATGCTCTCTTTTTTTCCTCTCTCTGTCGCCTTCCTCTCTCTCTCACCTCTTTCCGTCTGTCTCTCCCATACCTCTCTGGGGCGATACATGCTGTGCTGGTTTATTCATGTGTCCCAGGGAACGGAGGCTGTCAATCTGCCTCTCCTCCATCCTCCCCCTCTCCTCCATCCCTCAGTCTATCTCTCCTGTCATTCCTCGCTGCCTCCCTCTGTCACTCTCCCTCTCTTTTGTCTCTCTTGCGTCTGTGGCAGTCCCACCCTCTTAGTTTTTTTTCTGCAAAGGCCTCACTATTTATCTTAATCTTCATTTCTTTCTCTGTCTTTCTCATCTTCACACAGTCACACTTCAACTCTTGTTTCCTCCCTGCCAATCTTTCTCTTATTTTTTCTCATCTCTCTCTTCTGTCTATTCTGTGTTTCTGTCTTCAGCTCCAGTCTTCGTGTGAGTGATGTATTGTATGGCCCAGCCCAGCTGGAGGAGTCCATGTTGACACAGCAGCTCAGTCTGATGCATATGCTCTCATAGATCCACCATGGGAACCCATGTCTGTCTGCATCTTCTTTTCTAATCTGGTCTTCCTCTGCATATCCTCCTCTCGCTCCCTCTCTACTCTGTCCTTCACGTCAGCGTGTGTATGTCCGTCCGTGTGTCAGTCTGTGTGCGTGTGTGAAAGGGCAATGTGTCTCATCAGTGGTCTGCTGTGGGATTTGCAGCAGCTGTTTTGGTGATACAGTAGCAGGAAACCTAGTTGGAGAAATGGGGACTATTAAAAGTTTAATAGAGTCATGTGAGATACAAACAACATCCTCCTTTCTTTCCTTCACTGCCCTTCCCGCTCTAGCTCCCCCTCTCTCATATCCTCCTCTATAATTCCCTCTCATCTTCTCTCTGTTCTCTTGCTCAACACCTTCCTCTCTCATTTCCCTGTCTCACCCCTCCCAATCTCTCCTGCCACTCTTTTTATCCCTCCCCATCTCACTCTTCCTCCTTCGCCCTTCTCTCTCTCTCCCCCCTCTCTTTATGAATCATCCTCACCCTCTCTCTCCAGTGCTAGTGAGATAAGAAAGGAGGGAAGGAGCGAGGGAATGTGAGAGAGTAGAGACAGTACTAATGGTGTTCAGTGTAAAGCCCTCCCCAGTGTGGTAGTGGGCTGTTACCCAGCTGTCTGTGGGGCTTCTTGCCTGTCACTTCCAATCCCAGTGACACCACAGCTACAACACACACAGTTAGCTAGCATTCCACCTTGCCCCGCCCTTACACACACACCCCTCCTCTCCACCACTTACTCTCTGGCTCTCAAAGACACACACACACATGTATATGCTTGCACACAGAAGCATAATCACAGTACAGTCACACGCACACACACTGGCTAACATTCACAAACACACTGCTGGTGCAGTGTAGACTCCCCCTTGCTGAAAGCCAAATTCATTTAGTGAGCACTCCTTTTCCTAGCTCTGTGTGTGTATGTAACTATGTATGACTGTGTGTGTGTGTGTGTGTGTGTGTGTGTGTGTGTGTGTGTGTGTGTGTGTGTGTGTGTGTGTGTGTGTGTGTGTGTGTTTGTGTGTGTGTGTGTGTGTGTGTGTGTGTGTGTGTGTGTGTGTGTGTGTGTGTGTTTGCGTGCACACACTTGCATCATCTCTTATTCATCCCTTTACTATCTCCATCTATCATGACTCTGAGAGAGGAAAACACATCAGGCTGAAAGTACAATAGTGCCTGTTCCTCACTATCTCTTATCTCACACTCTTCTCTCACTCACTCTAACTCTGTCTTTTTTCTAATGCTCCCTTGTCCCAGACAGTAAGCAACAGTGTGTCAATGACATGTTAATGATATGGGTTATTACTGTTGTAAACACTATTACTGTTGTAAACACACAGACAGTTGGATCCCGTCCTTTCAGTCCGTCAGTCTGTTAGTTCTGTATAAGTAGTATATATATGTTGTCCCAGTTTGCCCTCCCTCTTCTCTGCTCTGGCGCTGGCCTGCCTCTGAGCTGTGGTCTCTGTGTGAGTGGCGTGTGGTCATCCCGTGGTCTGTTCGCAGTCCCAGTGCGGTTCGCTCGCTCAGACTGAGGCCTGTGACCCTGTCTGTCTGTCTGTGTCTGCTGACTGGTGTTTCCCAATAAAACCCTCTGTGGTTCTGATGGGGTGTGATTAGAAAGCCAGTGTACACACACGCACTACTCTAGACTTCTCATATCACTCTTTCCTACTGTCAATCATCTCATTATAACACCATGAGAACTAGTGTTCTCCACCTCCTGAATAATCTGACAATGAACTGAGAAAAGTCATTCATCTTATCCTGCCATGAGGCTAGCCTGTAAATTATAATGATCTTAGAAAGAATGATAAATATTGTAAATGATCTTGCAGAAATTATGCATTTCACCCAAAGGCTTCACAAGTTTCCATTGAATATTACTTGGAAGTGAATGGTGGCAAATGTTTTACTTTTAAACTAAAAAACAGAACAGAGATTCTAGGTCCCAATAAACAAAGAGATCTGATGTCGGATCTGACAATGAATCTCGATGGTTGTACAGTTGTCTCAAAACTGTGAAGGACGTCGTCATTACTCTGGACCCTGATCTCTCTTTTGACAAACATATAAAAAATAAGATAATGAGCAGCTTTTTTTCATCTTCATAACTTTGCAAAAATCGAAATACTTTTTGTCCAAAATGATGCAGAAAAATGACTCCATGCTTTTCCCACTTCAATGCTCTACTGCAATGCTCTACTCTCCGACTACCCGGATAAATCACTAAGTTAACTTCAGCTAGTGCTAAACACGACTGCTAGAATCTCGACTAGAACCTAAACATTTGATCATAAGCATTACATGGACCTACTCCTACCCATCTCCCCGATGTGGTCCTGCCGTACACACCTACACCTACGCTACAGTCAGACGCAGGCCTCCTTATTGTTCCTAGACTTTTGAAGCAAACAGCTGCTATTCTGACTTTTTTAGTATGTTATTAGGATCCCCATTGGCTGTGGCAAAAGCAGCAGCTACTCTTCCTGGGGTCCACACAAAACATGACATAATACAGAACATTAATAGACAAGAACAGCTCAAGGACAGAACTACGTAAAGTTTTTTTTTTTAAGTTAAAAGCACACGTGGCCTACATATCAGTACATACACACAAACTATCTAGGTCAAATAGGGGAGAGGCGTTGTGCCGTGAGGTGTTGCTTTATCTGTTTCTTTAAACCAGGTTTGCTGTCTATTTGAGCAATATGAGATGGAACGGAATTGCATGCAATAATGGCTCTATATAATACTGTATGCTTTCTTGAATTTGTTCTGGATTTGGGGACTATGAAAAGACACCTGGTGGCATGTCTGGAGGGGTAAGTGTGTGTGCCAGAGCTGTGTGTAAGTTGTGTGTAACTGTACAAGATAGATAGATAGATAGATAGATGCTCTGAATCCATGATATGGCAGAGGTTGAAAAGCCATATCACACATTTTTTTCAACAACAGGTTATGGTCAATAATATCAGTCTGCACTGAAATGTAACGTTACAGCGCCCACAATCATTCAACCAATCATCAGTCATTTGTGTCAGTGCAGTACATGTTGAGTGCCCTAGCCTGGGTCCTGACTTTCAAGGGAGTTTTTCCTAGCCACCGTGCTTCTACGTCTGCATTGCTTGCTCTTTGGGGTTTTATGCTGGGTTTCTGTACAGCACTTTGTGATGATGTAAAAAAGGGCATTATAAATACATTTGATTGATTGATTATCTCCCCCAGTAGAAGGAACTGTCTTATCCAAGCTAGACTGAACACCAGGGGCTACTTCCAATAGTTTAAAGTGTATCTTTCCTCACTCCCTTCCTGTTTTGTAATAACTGACTAGTAATGACCTGTTATGGCCAATCAAGGAAGGAATGATTGAGTTGATAGGTTTTTAAACTGGTCCTAGGTAACGGCGTGATTTAGGACAGTGAATACAGGTAAAACTAGAGCCATGCTCTACTATACCTCCAGTCTATCCACAGTGGACTGCACAGCAGCACTTAGGGTCTCATGTGTACAGGTAGTGTAGTTCTGTTTCATTTCCTGTCCAAGCCTCTGCTGCATGTGTAGAAGCCATAAGAAGCTCTATTTGTTAGACGGCCAGGGAGTCAGGTGCAGCACAGACGCCACACTGTGAGGTCAGAGACCGGGCAGATGATGGAGAGGGAGAGAGCGAGATAGGGAGAGTCGAGGGAGGGAGGGAGGGAGAGTGCGAGGGATGGGGAGAGAGGGAGGGTTGACGGAGGGAAAGAGAGGGATAGGGAGGGATAGAGAGTGTGAGGGATGGGATGAGAGAGAGAGAGAGAGAGAGAGAGAGAGAGAGAGAGAGAGAGAGAGAGAGAGAGAGGGGGGGGAGGCATGTGAGGGTCACAGAGAGGTACAGCTGGGAGGCAGTTGGAAACAGAGAGATTGAGCAGAGGGTTGGCAGGATGTAATAAAGAGCATAGTGTGTATAATTTGATTTGATTTAATTATATTTGTGTAGTTTTATGTGCAGAGCCTTCAACAAAGCCCAAAATCCTCCTGAAAGTACCGTATGTCTACAGCTACAGAGATGATACCTCACTGACATAGTGTCATAGTCAGGGTAGGTTTAGTCTTATTCTGGGGTGGATAATGTATCCTGTGTATTGTGTGTGTCTCCATGTGTGATTGTATGTGTTGGAGGGCTTCGGGGTCTGATGTGTGAGGATAGAGGTCATTAGTGTGGCAAGGGTTGTCATTCTGTAGTTTTAGAGAGAGAGAGAGAGAGAGAGAGAGAGTGTGTGTGTGTGTGTGTGTGTGTGTGTGTGTGTGTGTGTGTGTGTGTGTGTGTGTGTGTGTGTGTGTGTGTGTGTGTGTGTGTGTGTGTGTGTGTGTGTGTGTGTGTGTGTGTGTGCTGCATGCGTACAGTAGTGTGTATGTTATGTATTTGCGCCTGTGTACTGTGAATGTGTGTGTGAGAGAGTCAGCTCGTGAGTCAGTGAGCGTGTAGTGGTGAGTCAATGGCTGCTTACAGCTATGGAACATGCAGTCACAGTGCTCCAGTCCTGAGGGAATCACTGACTGGTCTTACCCACAGAGCCTCACACTGCTGCTGCTGCTGCTGCCTGCTCAATGTCACTCTGACATTTACTCTCACAGGGAAACATCCACACTGAAGGGAATTCAATGCAAAATGGCAGCACACATACTATACATGCTTATAAGAATTCAATACAAAACAAAAACGGCACTATACAGGTATATTTTGACCACAATACATACGAGTCCTTTTCTCCCAAATTCTTTAGAACTCTAGCCAACATTAGACACCAACCCCTCCCCTACTCTTCTCGCTGTGTAAGTGTGACCATGATGTCCCAGCTATCCACCAGATGGTGTCATTTGGCCAAATGATGTAGATGTCTCTCTGGTTCCCTCTCTCAACACCCCCTCCCTCTTCCCTATACCTCACCACCATCCATCCACCCCACATTCATAGTTTTTCTCTCTTTCCATATCTTTCACCTCCTTTTTGAATGTTGTGTATCGCCTTTCCTCCGTCCTGCTTTGATGATACTGAGAACATGTTTAAATAGAATGTGGGGAAGGGGAGGTAACAAATGTTTCCATTTGGATAAAACAATATATATGTCTGTTTGAGTATAAATTACTGTGGCTGTGTTTACATGTGTTGTATATGTGTGTGTGTGTGTGTGTGTGTGTGTGTGTGTGTGTGTGTGTGTGTGTGTGTGTGTGTGTGTGTGTGTGTGTGTGTGTGTGTGTGTGTGTGTGTGTGTGTGTGTGTGTGTGTGTGTGTGTGTGTGTGTGTGTGTGTGTGCATTAGTTACTCTCAGTTCAGGGAAGGGTTAAAGTTGTCAGTAACAGGAAGAATTCCCAGATGGAAGACTTTTAGCTGCTGAACTTAATTGGCATGACATGGCCCAGGCACCCAGCCAACCTGCCTGGCCATTCCACAGCTGTGTGTGGAGAGAGGGAGGGAGGGAGGAAGAGAGAGAGGCACAGAGAGGGGGATATGGAGAGAGGGAGAGGAAGAAAGGGAAGAAAAGATAGGAAGGGAGAGGGATAAGGAGAGAAGAAGAGAGGGAGTGGGGGAGGGAAAGAGACGGGGGGTGAGGGGTATAGTACCTCATCTGTTTGTCAGACCTATCTTTCCATTTACTTCCATTCTGTAACACAAAACAATATTAGAGGCCTGTAATGATTTGCATGTAACGATTAAACAGCTCATCATGTATGTGTGTGGGGGAGGAGGGATATGGTGTGTGTGTGGGGTAGGAGGGATATGGTGTGTGTGGGGGGGGAGGAGGGATATGATGTGTGTGGGGGAGGAGGGATATGGTGTGTGTGGGGGAGGAGGGATATGGTATGTGTGTGGGGGAGGAGGGATATGGTATGTGTGTGGGGGAGGAGGGATATGATGTGTGTGGGGGAGGAGGGATATGGTATGTGTGTGGGGGAGGAGGGATATGATGTGTGTGGGGGGAGGAGGGATATGGTATGTGTGTGGGGGAGGAGGGATATGATGTGTGTGGGGGAGGAGGGATATGATGTGTGTGGGGGAGGAGGGATATGGTATGTGTGTGGGGGAGGAGGGATATGATGTGTGTGGGGGAGGAGGGATATGGTGTTTGTGGGGGAGGAGGGATATGATGTGTGTGGGGGAGGAGGGATATGGTATGTGTGTGGGGGAGGAGGGATATGATGTGTGTGGGGGAGGAGGGATATGGTATGTGTGTGGGGGAGGAGGGATATGATGTGTGTGGGGGAGGAGGGATATGATGTGTGTGGGGGAGGAGGGATATGGTATGTGTGTGGGGGAGGAGGGATATGATGTGTGTGGGGGAGGAGGGATATGGTGTTTGTGGGGGAGGAGGGATATGGTGTGTGTGGGGGAGGAGGGATATGGTGTGTGTGTGGGGGAGGAGGGATACGGCTGGGGAGGGATACGGCTGGGGAGGTATATGGTGTGTGTGTGGGGCAGGAGGGATATGGTGTGTGTGGGGGGAGGAGGGATATGGTGTGTGTGGGGGAGGAGGGATACGGTGTGTGTGTGTGGGAGGAGGAGGGATACGGTGTGTGTGTGGGAGGAGGAGGGATATGGTGTGTGTGGGTGAGGAGGGATATGGTGTGTGTGGGGGAGGAGGGATATGGTGTGTGTGTGTGGGAGGAGGAGGGATATGGTGTGTGTGTGTGGGGAGGAGGAGGGATATGGTGTGTGTGTGGGAGGAGGAGGGATATGGTGTGTGTGGGGGAGGAGGGATATGGTGTGTGTGGGGGAGGAGGTATATGGTGTGTGTGGGGGGAGGAGGGATATGGTGTGTGTGTGGGGGAGGAGGGATATGGTGTGTGTGGGGGAGGAGGGATATGGTGTGTGTGGGGAAGGAGGGATATGGTGTGTGTGGGGGAGGAGGGATATGGTGTGTGTGTGGGAGGAGGAGGGATATGGTGTGTGTGGGGGAGGAGGGATATGGTGTGTGTGGGGGAGGAGGGGGATATGGTGTGTGTGTGTGTGTGGGGGGGAGGAGGGATGGTGTGTGTGGGGGGGGAGGGATATGGTGTGTGTGTGGGGGAGGAGGGATATGGTGTGTGTGTGGGGGAGGAGGGATATGGTGTGTGTGTGGGGGAGGAGGGATATGGTGTGTGTGTGGGAGAGGAGGGATATGGTGTGTGTGGGGGAGGAGGGATACGGCTGGGGAGGGATATGGTGTGAGGGGGAAGGAGTGATACGGCTTGGGGTCAAACTCTGAGTCTAGGGTGACGCTGAATCAACTGTCTGACTCACACTAAAGTAAAGACTTCATTAGAGATCAAGCTGAAAAGGTTTCTCATTCTACAGAGCCTGCAGTGTTCATCTGTTACAGGTTTGTAGATGGAACCTTTCCTCTGACCTCCACAGGAATGTACTGAACTAGGTTCATCTAATAATGTCAATGAGTAACATATAGTATCTCCAATCTTTATTGGAGATTTATTTCAGCTTGTTGTGGAGATTTTATCTCGAAAGAACCGAATCTAGTTTCCATGAAAATATCAACATAGTCAGCGGTGTCTGTGACCTTGGATTGTCTCTTTCTAGCCCGTTTCCATTACCAGGTCCTGAACAAAGCCTGACTCATGTATTGGCTGGATACAACACAGTAAGCCTTTCTCAATGCTGTTTTCTGTTGAACAAATGACATTTCAGGGATGTATCTGGTGTAATGCACTGAGTTCCTCTCTCCTTTTGTTCACACGGATAGTCACACACTGACATGCACTACAACACATCTACTGTCTTTCTCTCTCGTTACATGTGTGCATGTTGTATGTATTGTTGGATTGTTGTTCCTGTACACACACAACTGCACTCCAGATCCCAGCTGTTTTGGGCCAGTTAAACAACACAGCTCCCCTAAGGATTTTCCAAACATAGCATCATGAATTTTTCAAAATTGACATCCACCGTCTGCCCCTCAGCCAGCAGGCCCACATGTACACATACACTCTCCCTCTCTTCTCTCTATCCCTCTTCCAGTCCCTCACTGCTCTCCTCTTTCGGTCTGTCTCTCTCGCTCTCTCTTTTCACACACACACACACACACACACACACACACACACACACACACACACACACACACACACACACACACACACACACACACACACACACACACACACACACACACACACACACACACACACACACACACACACACACACACACACACACACACTGCATCTGTTCGCAAGAGTCCCTGCCAGTATATTTTACACTTCTGTGAATGAATGCATCCTAGTGTGAGACTGTTTATAGCGAGAGAAGCATCAGACATTTGGTGCAGGCAGGGAGACAGAACCAAACACACATTCACTGGCAGATATGACTTTACAAATGGCCTGCAAAGATAAAACATGTCATATAAATGTAACCGTAATAGAATGATGGATACATACATGGTCATAGTAGATTGTATGTATTTGAACCAACTGTATGCACTTGACTTGACCATGGGTTTCTGGTTTTGTCACTGTATATGAATTACACGCTGTGTGTGTTTGTGCATGAACGCTGTGTGTATCCATGCGCGTGTGTGTGTGTGTGTGTGTGTGTGTGTGTGTGTGTGTGTGTGTGTGTGTGTGTGTGTGTGTGTGTGTGTGTGTGTGTGTGTGTGTGTGTGTGTGTGTGTGTGTGTGTGTGTGTGTGTGTGTGTGTGTGTGTGTGTACACAAGTGGTGTGTATTTTGTCTCATGCATAACTTACACTCTCCTCCCTCCACACTACCATCCACTCCAGTCTTCCACAGAGCCAGGCAGTGAGAGGAGCTTTTATCCACTGCAGCCTGCCTGAATCCCAATTAGTCACACAATTGGCTTTTGCCAAGCAGCCTGATCAGAGTACAGTACATAGCCAGAGGAAAATACTGCAGCACTCCACTCACAGGCAGCACCAAGGATGGGCTGTCTAGCTGGCTCTCTATAGGGACACTGACTCACACAGACACACAGTAGATTTACAGGGGAGCAAAGGCATACGTACTGTACATGCAGTATATATACGTTTATACACACTTACACATACAGTATATACAAGAACAATATACAGACATACACACCAAATTGTACAAATGAGTGTATAGTACATAATCATACATCACATGTATACATTACTTCTACATGTGTGTATAACACAGTCCTATAGAGGAAAGAGGGAGCACTGAACAACGATAGCTACATAACCAACATGTCAGTAGTAGCATGCATGCAAACCCACACCCTCACATACCATATGCAGGCTCACACACAAACGCCACCAGGCCTGTATGCTTTATTGAACACACACAAATATGAGTAGCTGCCAACACAAGTCCATGGGTCTAAGCGTGAGGCGGTAGTGAGATGGAAATGAGCCTGATCCTAGATTGGATGTGTGTCTCATTTCCTGGAGATTCTCCACATTCATATCAAAACAGTGACCACCTCAACATACATACATACATACACACACACTCGCACGCGCATGTGTACACACACACTGTACACACACACACACGCACGGACACACACACATGCAGCACATTTGTACAAGCTTAACAGTGCACTCCGACCCACAAATCCAACAGGAAATAAGTGGGATAAACCTAATTATGGCAGTGTGACAGACTAAGTCTCACACATGCCCTTGAGCACATAGACAGGAAGGGGAATTTACCTTGTGAAAACACACGAACACACCCAAATAGCCAAATGTTTGCACTGCTGGTTATAGCCGTGGGAAGCAGGGGTGCTGAGGGTGCTGTAGCACCCCCTGAAAAATATAAAAAGTAGTGCACTGGGCCTTTACTAGTCCAGTATTAGCGGACCGATATAGCTCTCGGTAGAATGGGTTTAAAAAAACATTGCAGAAAGACACTGTTCACGTCACTTTGATTTCAAAAGTTTGGAATCAAAAGTTAAGACACACCTACTCATTCAATGGTTTTTCTTTATTTGTACTATTTTCTACATTGTAGCATAATAGTGAATACATCAAAACTATGAAATTACACATATCATCATGTAGTAACCAAAAATGTGTTAAACAATCAAAATATATTTTATATTTGAGATTCTTCAAAGTAGTCACCATTTGCCTTGATGACAGCTTTGCACACTCTTGGCATTCTCTCAACCAGCTTCATGAGGTAGTCACCTGGAATTCATTTAAATTAACAGGTGTGCCTTGATAAAAGTTCATTTGTGGAATTAATTTCCTTCTTAATGCCAATCAGTTGTGTTGTGAGGGGGTGGCCAGGGAAGATGGCCCTATTTGGTAAAGGACCAAGTCCATATGATGGCAAGAACAGCTGAAATAAGCAAAGAGAAACAACAGCCCATCATCACGTTAAGACATGAAGGTCAGTCAGTCCGGAACATTTCAAGAAGTTTCTTCAAGTGCAGTCTCAAAAACCATCAAACGCTATGATGGAACTGGCTCTCATGAGGACCACCACAAGAAAGGAAGACCCAGAGTTACTTGGGTCTTAAGAGGATAAGTTCATTAGAGTTACCAGACTCAGAAATTGCAGCTCAAATAAATGCTTCACAGATTTCAAGTTAGAGACACATCTCAACAGCAGCTGTTCAGAGGAGACTGTGTGAATCAGGCCTTTATTTCTTTTTAAACGTATTTAACCTTTATTTAACTAGGCAAGTCAGTTAAGAACAAATTCTTATTTACAATGACGGCCTACTGGGGATCAGTGGGTTAACTGTCTTGTTCAGGGGCAGAACGACCGGTTTTTACCTTGTCAGCTCGCAGATTCGATCCAGCAACCTTTCAGTTACTGGCCCAATGCTCTAATCACTAGGCTAACTAACTCTATTATGATAAAAAATATTTATATCTCGCATAGCACATTAGTACACCCTTGTAGTGTTTTTAGTTCATCTGTGTATCTCAAATATTATGTGTCCAGTATGATACGGCTAGCAAACTTAATTAGCAGATAATGACAACATGACAATAGCAGTAGCTTTAAATGATGCAATGAGATGGAGGAGGGGATGGAATAAGTGGGCAGATTGTTGGGCAATCAGACGTCACTAGATGCAGAATTTCGTCTGGGGGGAAAGGAGAGAAAGGGTTAAAGGATGAGAACCTCACTAGTGTCTTCTAGTCCAGTGACTGGACTTACCTGCCTCTGTTCCTCCAGTCTGACACAAGTCACCTCTGAGAGCATGTGATGGATTAGTGCAGTGTTATGAAGGGGAGACATACTTCTCAACAGTTTTTGAAAGTGTAGCCTACCTCAACCTTCTCCCCTTTCGACTCAGCGCACAGAGAATCAGACTGATCCAAACTGGCTCTGGTGGATGAAATACCTCCCGGGGGGCTCAGATAGTTGAATGTCCTAAAGTCATTTGGAGAGGACAATTGAAGAGGTCAATTTTTATGAGCTCAGCATAACTATCGCTCTGGATAAGAGCGTCTGCTAAATGACTTAAATGTAAATGTAACTAACATTTCTTGCTTTATCAAATATCAACCAAAAGCTTAACATACTTTGACTCACGGGCTTCACTGAAGTAAGTGTAGGGCGTCAGGGCTCTCTGTGGTCGACCGTCCAACTGCTCCAACTGGTGAAGATGGTTGGCTTGAATTGTGAATTTCTCTGCCCCCTATGAATGTTGGGCCTCTTGTCGAAATCAGTGGTGCCTTCACAGTACTTCGCCTGGTTGGAAAGATCAAATAAAATCTCCTCGAGGGATGCCATTGAAGTGCAAGCTGCATATAAACAGAAAGCAGCTACGATAACAGTTAGCTAGCTAGATTTTTTTAGCTAAATAAAACTGTCTGGCTGAGGTATATAAGTAGCTAGCAATGTCAATATAAAATCAACATAAAAACATCTTAAATTACTTATTCCTATTTAACAATATTTTTGTATATAAACAAAAAAATACATATGGTAAAGAAATAGTGTTATCTTTCCACTCTTTTCGGTCCTCTGAAGCAGAAGGTAGTCAGAAGGTTGTCGCCGTCAAAAACACTGTCATTGGAGAATAATTCTGAGGTAATAGTTCTGCGCGGACTGAGCCAGGTGAAATAGAACTAGAACTGCCGGCGTCCTCCTTCCATCGCGGCCGCTACGAGGTAAAATAGAGCCAAGCAACCAGCCTCGCAACGTACGCTTTGTTCATTACGTAATCCGGTCCGAATTTTGCAAGCTTTAGCAACACAAGCTAGAACTCATTGAATTCCATTGTGATTTAGAGGGGGAAACTATTTGGCATGACAGGACTATCATTTGTTTTTCAATAAGACAATGACCAAACACAGCTCCAGGCTGTGTAAGTGCTATTTGACCAAGAAGGAGAGTGATGGAGTGCTGCATCAGATGACCTGGC
Source organism: Oncorhynchus gorbuscha (assembly GCF_021184085.1). NCBI lineage: Eukaryota > Metazoa > Chordata > Actinopteri > Salmoniformes > Salmonidae > Oncorhynchus > Oncorhynchus gorbuscha. Next base: position 36,789,774 of record NC_060187.1, read on the forward strand.
CTCCACAATCACCAGACCTCAAACCAAGTGAGATGGTTTGGGATGAGTTGGACCGCAGAGTGAAGGAAAAGCAGCCAACAAGTGCTCAGCATATGTGGGAACTCCTTCAAGACTGCTTTAAAAGCATTCCAGGTGATGCTGGTTGAGAGAATGCAAAGCTGTCATCAAAGCCAAGGGTGGCTACTTTGAATAATCTAACATACATTTTGATTTATTCAACACTTTTTAAGTTACTACATGATTCCATATTTGCTATTTCACAGTTTTGATGTCTTGTTTTTACAATGTAGAAAATAGTACAAATAAAGAAAAACCCTGGAACGAGTAGCTGTGTCCAAACTTTTGACTGGTACTGTGTTTGTCCTACGAGGTTGAAATCTGCAACAGTTTAATGTGTGCTACTGTGAACTAAGGAGTAGCTGCAGAGAGAACCTGCCTGGAGAATGAGAGGTGGAATTTGTTCTCCTCTTGATGGAGTTGTAAACAGAAGTATCATTATAGTGAAACGTGCCCTGTCAGACTGACTTTCACACACATGGGAGGGAGGCAACAAGTGAAGAGTAGAGAGATAGAACGAGTGAGAGAGAGGGGAGACAGGCACAGAAAGAGCGAGATCTGATAGAGAGAGAGTGTGGAGGAAGAGAGAGATGAGTCACTGCTCAGAGGGTGGCTATAGGCAATGAGGTACAGGGCCAGAGGTGACAAACATACTCACTCAGGGAATAAGCCCCATCTATCAGAGTGATCGATGCTCTCTGACAAGTGTGTGTGTGACTCCCTTTGGTTGTGTGTGTGTTTTTTGTGTGTGTGCGTGGGTGTGGGTGTGCCTGCGTGCGTGCATGTGCAGCAGGTAACACAGTCACAGACAGGAACAGAGTGACAACACTGTTTCAAACAGGAATGCTTTCAAAGCAGACAGCTGGAGTGAGTTCAAAGCGCTGTGTTGCTTTACAGTAACATGATAGAAATACAAACTACGGAGTACTGCATCAACAAATGTTAGTCTCTATGATTTATATTACAGCTAGCTATAGGTTGCAGATGCAAAAACGTACAGTAAAAAGAGTCCTTGCTGACTTCTATCTTCTCATGTTGACAGAACAAAAATAACAGACACACCCAGTGGTGTAGTGGTGCCTGGAGAAGTGGATATACTCACATTTTGCCCCAAACTAATCAAATGGCCTGCCCAGCGAAGGAAAGGAGCCCTGTGTGAAAAATTATATGACAAACAGTGACATACACTCTGAATGACCTAAAAGGATAAATCACATATTGGTCTTTCACAGTCAGACCAACCCAAGTTGTGCTGTGCAGTAGGTCTCCTATTGAAATATATATTAGTCAGAAATTCACAGGTGTCAGATTTTCTCCTATTTTTTTCAGGTTTTTGTTCTCAAAGTAGCACTTCTTTTTCAAAGTCCATAACTATGCCACATCATGAGACGAATTTAAAATATATTTTTACGGGTAGTTACCCTCTATTTCAAGTGTGCAGGCACCTAGCACTATTGTTTGATTGAGTTGTAATTCTGTAGCACATGAGACTTGAGTTTGCAAAATAAATGGCCACTGGACCGATGCAAATAGACCTAATCATGATATTCTGACAGGTAGGCATAGGCTATTTTGTAACTAGTAAACATTTAATAGAATTTTTCGGGAAAGCCTTTCCATCAACCATGAGACAGTTAGGCCTATCATTGACATCACTATATATAAAGGCATTATCCTAATCATATTAGCAACCCATGATAGTTGTTGCATCTTTAAATCCCCCCTATTTCTAACACATATTTCCATCTCTATCCATGAAACCGCTTGCGTGTGCTGTGCGCATTTTGCATTTTTTGGAATATTCACGCGTAGGCCTACTGCGAAGTGTACATTCCTGCGCCTAAAATGTTAATTAATTATAGTTTATCAACATTTTAAGATAAACATTCCGATCTGTTCCATCAGCCCTGTTAATTGATATGGCATATACCTCTACTACACTACTCTGATACCTATCAATGAGGATTAAGTGAGCATACGCAATGCCCACTGGAAAATTCGTGGGTATACGGCATATGGCATAATATTCTTGGTCTCATATGAGAATACTGTAAACAGAATCATTACTTTCTGCTTTGAAATGAACGTAAGTGTATTTTTTTCACTCTTCCTCACTACATTTCTAATCTTTAATTCGGACTGTGGACACGAGTAGGGAGCTTTCCCGCTCAGTTTAGGAAAAGAAGGATTTAAATTAACGGCGGAATTTACTGAGCATTTATGTAGCGTGACTGACAGCGGGAGTCTGTGAAGGGGTGTGTGTGTGTGTGTGTGTGTGTGTGTGTGTGTGTGAGTATAATAATTGGAACTTCAATGCCCACAATCCCCACAGACTCTTCAACTCCCCCTCCATTGCCCGCAACCAGTCATTGGACATCCGAACCATGATTGGTCCGAATTTTCCTATGATGTCAATACCCAACGTGGGCCAATGTATTGCTTATTGGCTAGAGTAGGCACCAAGCTCGGCCAATCATAGAACGATTAGACAGTTTTTACAGCGGCAAGCTTTTAAGGTGGTCTTGAAGTATTTGTATGTTCTCCTTTCCTCAAATTGAATCTCCTCAGAGGCGGATATAATTTCTCGAAGATAATGTTTGCCTGTCTCATCGCGCAGTTATGTTACATTTACATAGTTGTTTACATCTAGGGCTGTCATTTTTCTCCTATAGCCTAGACATGTTTATATCGATCAATTCGAGGGAAGTTATGGTGCTTAGATAACAACCTAACATTACATGCACGACTTTTGGAAGAAAATTGCGGAAAACTCACCTGTTTAGGTTTACTGATGAAGAATCGTTACTGCCAAGTTAAATATGTTTGCAATCTGATACAGTTTCAATGTGCTTGTGTAGGTTATAGAAATATGATAATGCGGCTGCATTGTTGACTATAGTTAAACTATGATCATTATGCACATTGTGATCAGACAGGTAGGTTCAAATCAAATTTGATTTGTCACTTGCGCCGAATACAACAAGTGTGGATCGTACAGTGAAATGCTTACTTACAAGCCCTTAACCAGTTTTAAGAAAAATACCTAAATAAAATGAGAAATAAAATAAACAAATAAAGAGCAGCAGTAAAATAACAATAGCGAGGCTATATACAGGGGATATCGGTACAGAGTCAATGTGCGGGGCCACCGGTTAGTTGAGGTAATTTGAGGTTCAAAGCTCACCTCTCACCTCTCAATAGGCCTACATATAGAACCTTTGGAATTGAGAGGTGAGATTGATGCAGACTGAAAACAAGTACACAGAAAACCTTAGTCATTAGGGAGCTGCCATTAAATTACTATTCAAATGGCTCTTATAGATACATCAAAGGCCAATGCTGCATGCAGGTTCACTACACATACAATACAGATTGAATCGTCTGTTTATTGTGTTTCTATAAATCACCATCTGACATCATTCAAGTTAATACAGTTTGGTAAAATAAGAATAGAATATGTAAGTGTGACTTGATTAAGTAACCTACATTATACTCTGCAAGAGAAGGTAGAGGGGTCAGTGGGAGAAGGAGGGGTTAGTGAATGGGATAAGGGCAGTTTAGACTTGAGTATGGAGTATCACAAACACTGGCCAAAAGCACTGGTACCACCAACAAGTCTGACCACCATACTGGTCACTATACTTAGGTGTTGTCAGGCTCATCTCAAGGTGCCTTAATAGACAGAAACACTCATCCCTATTAAGCCGGCACCCAGCCCTGTTTATCCAGCACCACCCAGTCAGCCCTGTGTAGATTAGACAGCTCATCAGCCTATCAGCCTTGAACCATGTGCTCCTGATCAGCTCTCCCAGGGAAATAGACTCAGAGTCATGTGAATCATTACCTGCCTAGATAACCATGATTAGTGCAATCCCCTACCTGCCTGGGAGGAGGGTAAGGTAATACCACCTCTCAGAGGGAGGGAGGGAGGGAGGGAGAATGAGCTAGAGAGACAGAGGAGGGGGTGGGGTGGGAAATTAGTTATTGGATGATGAAGTGTGTAAGATGAAGACCAATAAGAGATGGATGGATAAAGATTGAGAGAGGGGTGTGAAGGTTAATAGGGATATGAAAAATGCTACTTACTGACTGTAAGAGAGAAGTGTTGATGTGCAGCACAGTTAGGCTATCTGAGGTCCAGGTGTGTTATTTCACCTATTATTGGGGGCTTTAGTGTATCAAATGCCTTAGTTATTGTAAACTTCAGTTGTGTAAAAATGAAAAGAGCTTTACCTGTTAGGTGACCTCTTTTTCAAGATTGCGTAAGAGATGTGTGCGTGTCTGTCTGCCTGTGTGTTCTTTCCTTGTACGGGTCTTGGAAGCCATGAGAGAGGGATGTTCAATCGTAAGGGATTAATTCCTGGTTGATCAAGTTCAACAGCGAAGCTGCCCTCAGTAAACTCATCTAGCCTAGAGCCAAATGGTGGGATTACTTACTTATGGAAATAATACCCTTTAACAAACAGGTCTGGGCTGAAATAACCTCTACAATATTCAAATGTCTCAAGATGCTGTTATTTACATCTGATGTATTTATAATATGTGTGTGTTTCTGTTTGTGCGTGCGAACGAACGATAATACAGACGGGTCTTTTATCTTCTCAGAATGACTAATTATCTGTATTTGTGTGCGTTTGTGTGTTTTGTTTATGTGTGTGCACTCATATCTGTAACGATAGTGTGTGAGGATGTGTGTCTCTGTGCCTGGCTGATTGCTTTGTCCATCTGACCACAATTGAAAGGGGATCTCTAGCTATCTCAGTGTCTGTGTCTCTATCTCGGTCGCTCCACCTTAAGTAGAGCTTTAGCATGCTGTTGTGTTTGTGTTGAAGCCAACAGGCACAATATATTACAGTCTAGGGCTCGCTGCTGAAAAGCCTGCTGGATCTTCTAGTGACCTGCTGTTCTTTCCTGCTTTCCTGTGTTTTTCCCCCTTCAGATTTAGATTAAAAACAAAGCTCTCTCTCACTGTTTTTTCTCCCTCTTCTTTTTCTTTTCTATTCCAACTGACAAGCCAACCCTTCAGTTTCGGGTTCTGTGCTCTCCTATAAGAAGAAAAGGGGAGTTACTGTAGATTGTTGGTGTATTTGGATGGAGGTGTGTAGTGTAGTGTTTGTATCTTGTTGGTGAAGGGACAGGGAAGGGGGGGTACTTAGGTGTAACGCTCGAGTTTCACTGCCATGTCAGTGCGCGTGGACTCTAACTGATCACAGAGCGAGAGAGTCAGAGCGAAAGGAGAGTGTGACTTTGGTTACACGAGGAGAGGAGACGGAAAGAAGGAAAAGGAGTTTGGGGATCCGTTTTACCGTGAGACTTGTAGGATGCACTGACGGACTGAGCTCTCCCAGCTGTTTCGACAGGTTCCCGTGTTGGAGAGACAGACAGAGAGGAACAGAAAGAAGAGAAAAAAGCGGGACTGGGCAGGAGTGAGGACTACTCTTTCCAGCCTTGCCTGAGCCCAGACCAGAGCAGGAGGAGAGATCTGGACTAGGCTGTGTTTCTGGTTGAGGGTAGAGGAGTGGAGGGCCAGGGGACGGGCTCTGACCTGGCCATCAAACAGACCGTGAGCATCTCCTTTCCTGGGACCATGTACCCTCAGGGCAGGCATCCGGTAAGTGACACCTCTCTATCTGAATACTGCTCAGTAACAAGGTCAGAGACTGCACTGAGGGACAGAGACATGGAACAGTTATGGTGCTTAAAGAGATTCCTTCTAACACACACACACACACACACACACACACACACACACACACACACACACACACACACACACACACACACACACACACACACACACACACACACACACACACACACACCCTCCTACCCTCCACTGTCTATCCCCTGTCACCTGCATCCAGGTGCTGTTGAGAGCAAGTTGAGAGGTAGTTGTTTGGGTGGTATAGCTGCCTCCCACTTTACTCTAGTGTGTGTGTGTTTGTCTGTCGTGTGTGTGTGTGTCCAGGAATAGCGTGTTATAAGGCAGAGGGATATGTATTCCTCTCTATTCCTCCCCCCATCCCTCCCCTCATTACTATAGTGTTGGGGACTGAAGGATGGAGCTGGAAGAGGGGGGGGGGTTTGACCACACATGCGAGAGAGACAGACACAGAGAGAGACATACAGGCATGAGGTCTAGTCGCTATAATCAGATGTGTTGTCTGTTTCTTTGTATCTGGTGCAAATGGGTCAGTGGACACTCCATTTTCAGCCTGCAACCACAGAGAATTATGGATGACATTTTCAGAAGAGGGGGCATGTGAAATCAATTATAATCACAGACAGAATGCAAATAAGTGGAATAGAATGGAAGCAAGATTGAGAGAAAACAAAGGCATTGTGAATTAGAAATTGTAATGAATAGGAGATCACACTGGAAATAGCTCAATACTCAGTCTGTTCTCTCTTTAGTCACATCAGAGGTTTTTTTCAGAGTTGTACAGTGTTTGTGATAAAGTTCAGTCCCAGATTGAGCCAAATCTAACAGATCAATACATACTTCTGCTGCCATTGGAACTTACTTCTACTGCCTGCTGGTGTAATGGGATCTACAGCACAGAGAGGGTGTGTGTGTGTGTGTGTGTGTGTGTGTGTGTGTGTGTGTGTGTGTGTGTGTGTGTGTGTGTGTGTGTGTGTGTGTGTGTGTGTGTGTGTGTGTGTGTGTGTGCGCTCACCTTGTTCTACAAATGTCTTACGAATCAATGTCTTCATATTTATTTATTTGCAAACTATCACAAATACCCAGCCGCAAGTTGCCTAGTGACTTGAGCCTACCATATGAGCTAAATGCCTTCTATGCTCGCTTCGAGGGAAGCAACACTGAACCATGCGTGAGAGCACCATCTGTTCCGGATGACTGTGTAATCACGCTCTCCGTAGCTGACGTGAGTAAGACCTTTAAACAGGTTAAAATTCACAAGGCCGCAGGGCCAGATGGATTACCAGGACACATACTCATGCTCGGATCAGCTGGCAAGTGTCTTCACTGACATTTTCAACCTCTCCCTGACCCAGTCTGTAATACCTACATATTTCAAGCAGACCACCATAGTCCCTGTGCCCAAGACCGCCAAGGTAACCTGTCTAAATGACTATTGCCCCTAGCTATTTTAGAATGAGTCTTTATGACTAAAATACATTTTAGTCTTACATGCTGACCAAACCGAACGCACGCCATCGTGCGCACGTTGATTTTGTTCACCCACACCAGAAGCGATCAGGACACACAGGTTGAAATATCAAAACAAACTCTGAACCAATTATATTAATTTGGGGACAGGTCAAAAAGCATTGAACATTTATGGCAATTTAGCTAGCTAGCTTGCTGTTGCTAGCTAATTTTCCTGGTATATAAACATTGGGTTGTTATTTTACCTGAAATGCACAAGATGCTCAACTCCGACAATTAATTCACAGATAAAACGGTAAACCAAATCTGTTTTTCTCGTCATCTCTCCTCCTTCCTTAAGGCTTCTTTTTCTTCTTTGGACTTTATATGGAGGTTGGCAACCAAATAGCATTACTACAACCTACCGGAGTGTGGACCTAAGTTCATCTTTCAATCACCCACGTATATGCTCCTAAAAACCAATGAGGAGATGGGAGAGGCCGGACTTGCAGCACGTTGAGCGTCACAAATAGAACCAATTTATATTTTAGCGCCTGGCCACGCAGAGACTCGCTGACACCCGCGAGCAGTGTGTGTGTGCAGTGATTGAATAACATGTAGGTGTAAATTTATTTAGCAATGCTCGTGTACACGACGTGAGCAGTGTGGTCAGCACGTTAGTCACATTGTAGTAATTCCATCCTTCTTAGTTTGCTATTATCAGTCGACTAAAACTCTGTCTAGTCGCTTTAGGGACTAGGGGCGTTCCATTTGATTTCCAAATTGTTTTGACATCACCCCTTTTGATTTGAATGAAACCTACAGTATACATATTTTCCCATGGTGGAAGTTGTCAGAAACTAACGTTTGGGACCTGAATACCAAAACATTTAGGAGATAGAAGTGCCCAAAAATAAAACTTGCACCCTGTCTTTTCCTACTGATAACTTTTGTATTGAGGGAAAATGGTACTTACTACGACTGTGATATGTGGTTGTCTCAACTAGCTACAGTATCTTAAGATGAATGCACTTACTGTGAGTCGATTTGGATAAAAGTGCCTTCTAAATGACCAAGATACATCCATGTCTTCATAGTTGTTTTACCTTTAATGTCAATTATCTAAAAACGTGTTTTAAAAAAAGATACAAAAATATGGATATGTTTTGGCTGATAAATGTACTAAAATGGGAATAACATTTAAATGTAAACTTTCAAATGGTAGCACAAAGATGGTTGGAAGTTCACACATTAGAGAATGTTGACTTTAATTGGAATATCAGTTGTTTGAAATCATACTGTTAATATTCCACAGGTAACCTATTGAAATCATCGAAATATAGATAATAGAATGTACATTTCCATTTAAGTTGACATTCGACAGTGGGTTGACCGGCAGCTATCTTTGTGGTAATAATTGTAAGTTAAAATTACATTTCAATGATGTACCAGCTTAATTAGTGTTCTGAAGGGATATGTCCATTCTAATATAATAATAATATATGCCATTTAGCAGACGCTTTTATCCAAAGCGACTTACAGTCATGTGTGCATACATTCTACGTATGGGTGGTCCCGGGGATCGAACCCACTACCCTGGCGTTACAAGCGCCATGCTCTACCAACTGAGCACAGTATGATTGAAATGACACTCACCCTGTATTCAGTATGTTGCACAAACACCTCAGATGATGTAAAATAAGGTCTAAGCTAAAACATTTGAGAAGATGAAGAAAATCTCACTTTGTTTAAAAAAAATAATTTACGTTATAAAGGTTAGAAAATTACAGTTTTTATTTTAGAAAAAAAATGCTTTTCAATAAATTAGAAAATAGTTTGACCAACCTGTTTGTAAGCTTTTAAATAAAATCAAGCTCAACTGTTTATCTTTTCCCGTGATGAAGATGTCCATGGTAGGGTGGTGTATGCAACATGGGTCAACTTTGAGCACCTCGATCTCCTAAATGTTTTGGCATTCAGTTCAAGAAGTCACTTTCTGACCTCTTCTACCATGGGCAAAATGTATGGAAAGTTTTGTTCAAATCAAAAGGGATGCGTTAGAAAAGTGATTGAAATCAAATGGAACTACAGGAAAGGGAGATACAACATCCGCAGAGTACGACCCTGCCTCACACAGGAAGCGGCGCAGGTCCTAATCCAGGCACTTGTCATCTCCCGTCTGGATTACTGCAACTCGCTGTTGGCTGGGCTCCCTGCCTGTGCCATTAAACCCCTTCAACTCATCCAGAACGCCGCAGCCCGTCTGGTGTTCAACCTTCCCAAGTTCTCTCACGTCACCCCGCTCCTCCGTTCTCTCCACTGGCTTCCAGTTGAAGCTCGCATCCGCTACAAGACCATGGTGCTTGCCTACGGAGCTGTGAGGGGAACGGCACCTCAGTACCTCCAGGCTCTGATCAGGCCCTACACCCAAACAAGGGCACTGTGTTCATCCACCTCTGGCCTGCTCGCCTCCCTACCACTGAGGAAGTACAGCTCCCGCTCAGCCCAGTCAAAACTGTTCGCTGCCCTGGCCCCCCAATGGTGGAACAAACTCCCTCACGACGCCAGGACAGCGGAGTCAATCACCACCTTCCGGAGACACCTGAAACCCCACCTCTTCAAGGAATACCTAGGATAGGATAAGTAATCCCTCTCACCCCACCCCCCCTAAGTTTTAGATGCACTATTGTTAAGTGACTGTCCCACTGGATGTCATAAGGTGAATGCACCAATTTGTAAGTCGCTCTGGATAAGAGCGTCTGCTAAATGACTTAAATGTAAATGTAAATGGAGGGCCGAACATGATGCCCCCATTCACATCGATGGGGCTGTAGTGGAGCGGGTTGAGAGTTTCAAGTTCCTTGGTGTTAGTGATGTGGACAAACTATCATGGTCCAAACACACCAAGAAAGCCATGAAGAGGGCACGACAACACCTTTTCCCGCTCAGGAGACTGAAAATATTTGGCATGGGTCCCCAGATCCTCAAACAGTTCTACAGCTTCACCCTCCAGAGCATCCTGACCGGTTGCATCACAGCCTGGTATGGCAACTGCTCGACATCCGAACGTAAGACGCTACAGAGGGTCGTGTGTACGGCCCAGTATATCACTGGGGCCAAGCTTCCTGCCATCCAGGACCTATATACTAAGCGCTGTCAGAGGAAGGCCCAAAAAATTGTCAGAGACTCCAGTCACCCAAGTCATAGACTGTTCTCTATGCTATCGTACGGCAATTGGTACCAGAGCACCAAGTCTAGGACCAAAAGGCTCCAAGGATCGAACCCTTTTTTTCAATTTCCACCTAAAATTACATACACAAATCTAACTGCCTGTAGCTCAGGACCTGAAGCAAGGATATGCATATTCTTGATACCATATTTGAAAGGAAACACTTTGAAGATTGTGGAAGTGTGAAATTAATGTAGGAGAACACAACACCTGGTAAAAGATAAAACATGTTTTTCATTTTTTGTTGTTCCATCATCTTTCCTTCTGAAATGAAGGGTAGTGGGTTCGATTCCCGGGACCACCCATACGAGAATGTATGCCATGACTGTATCCAGAAATATATATTATTATATTATTATATAAAAGTCTAGAAGTCTTGGTGTAATTTAGAACTTGGCCAACAGATGGCAGCAGTGTGTGTACAAAGTTTCAGACTGATCCAGTGAAGCATTACATTACTACACTATATTTTGTAACAAGTCTGCCAGGAGTTTGCCCAAATGTGCCGAATTGGTCAATTGATACATTTTCAAGAACATAACTATAGAGAACATACAAAAATGCTATGGTAATAAAAATGTATGTTTACACACATCCAGGAATGTCATAAATGATGGATAATTAGCTTCCCTACAGAAAAAAACACTAACCTTCACACATCTAGATGGCCATGCATGATGGTTGTGGAGCCACGTACAGCAGAGGTTCAAACTAGAACCCAGTTCCTACATTTGAATATAAAAATGGATTTTATAAAACAAAACTATGCTACATTTTTATCTCTGGGACCCTCAGGATGACAAATCAGAGCAAGATTACTGAATATAAGTACATTATTTACCTTCAGAGGTGGATGAATCAAACCAGTTGCCGTGATAAAAATGTTCTGTTGTTGTGCCCTCTCCTCAAACAACAGCATGGTATTTTTTTCACTGTAATAGCTACTGTAAACTGGACACTGCAGTTAAATAAACAATAATTGTTTTACGCTTTCTTAAAGACATGTCTATGAAAGTCCTGGAAAGTTTTCTGTTACTTACATCGTCATTCTAGTCACATTAGTGCACATTAGCAACAACGCCCCGGTTTAGGGACACCAATCCCGTAGTTAACAGCTTCTACCCCCAAGCCATAAGACTGCTGAATTAATCAAAATGGCCACCCAGACTATTTATATTGACATGCCCCCCCTTTGTTTTTACACTACTGCTACCCTCTGTTTATTATCTTTTTCTTTTACTATTTTTACTTTAGTTTATTTATTAAATATTTTCTTAACTCTTTCTTGAATTGCATTGTTGTTAAGGGCTTCTTAGTAAACATTTCACGGTAAAGGTGTACACCTGTATTCGGAGCATGTGACAAATAAAATTTGATTTGACCTGACAAATTGAGGCTGTTCTGAGGGCAAAAGGGGGTGCAACTCAATATTAGGAAGGTGTTCGTAACGTTTTGTGCACTTAGTGTATCTTAAACGTATGTCTGCATTCAGATATGGATTGCTGTGTTCAATATCACATACCCTTCAATTCTATGACCAGTGGACTGGGACAGGGATGCTGGTTTGATTTGCCAATTCATAGGCAAGTTCTCTGCATTTGATGCTACTAAGCCCATGAAACTGGCCCGCACGATTCTTGATATATTTAGCAAGCTTAGACTCCGTGTCATCAGAACTTGTGTACCTCGTCTATTATGTCATAGGCTCTCTTTCGGACACAGGTACATACATGTTTGTTTTCTTTTTTGTCAATGTACCTCTTCAGTGTCATAGTCAATTTGTTTATCCCTTGCTGCTGCTCAAATGGACTTCTTCCCTTCTCACATCCTTGGCTCCTCTCTCAAGAACCCAAAGGGGGGCCAGACCCATGCTTTTTAAAATGTTTGTATACTCAAGATAGTGCACTTTTATTGTTATTGTTACACAGAGCAGACATCACGTCTGCTCTGTGTAACAAAGAAGTTCACTATCTTGAGTTCATATGCATGACACATTGCAAAAACACTATGCATATTATGCATAAAACTGTCAAAATGTAATCATAATTTGTATGGGATATGGTGGCCATTGGCTAAATTTACTCCAAGGCAAACATTTTGACTATATTAGCCCACACAGCTACAAGGATGCACTTTCATGCTAGTTTTAGGACCTCATATTGAAGCTTATAGAGACCCCAACTGAAGTACAAAACAATCTTAAAACTTTATACTTTGGTTTAGATACAGGCATCATGAAACCTATAACCCAATAATTCATCTGACTTTATGAAAAACATTTTTGGGGACCTTACCACTTTTTCCATGTGGTTTCTTCTGTCAAACACTTGATGAAATGATGACCTCTTCATAAAAATTTGGCTCAACTTACCTCACTCCCCTTACATCCACTGACGAGTGACCACTTTGTCTTTACCTGTAGGGATTCACAGCATGGACTTAAATTTAACATGGTATTATATGATGTTAAACACAGAAGGAATCCTTGTAGTTTACATATTTTGGCTGTTTGATGGTGCAGGCTTTGGTGGAGGACATCAGCTCCTGCTCGCTTAGACAGTGTGTGTGTGTGTGTGTGTGTGTTGACTGTGAACACCCCCCACAGACAGTGTTGTGATAGAAGGTGTCTGGAGAGAGTTGATCAGGCCCTAGACTGATCCTGATCTGATGGGAGCAGACTCGCACAGGAGGGAACTTACCGCAGGCAGACAGGGGCAGCGTGTATGTGTGTGTCTGAGTCTGTATCTGTCTGTGTGTGTATGTGGCAGGGACAGAGAGCCTACTTACTGCTCCACCTGGGTGCCATTGCCATGTTGCAGCACTGCCTGGCACTGTGCATATGCGTGTAGGCATGTGTGTGCTTGTGTATGCAACTGTGCATTCTGTTCTTTGGCAGAACTGGAGTGGAGAGGCAACGGAAAGGTTCATGCTCCCCACATGACTATTCAGAGTCTGCAGAAAGGAGCTTTTCACAAACTGTGCTTTTAACTATTAGTAATCTCTCACTTCCCCAGTAAATCTGGCCTTGTGTGTCTCCTGAACGTTAGGCCCGTATAAATACTATAGCTGGCTCCTGTCTGTACTGGGTCTGTCCTCACTCTTCTAGGCCTCTAAAGGCAACAGCCAATTAAACAAACCAACACACAAATCACATATGTTCCCTTAATGGGGGTAATGGGGGTAGGGCGCACGGTGGCGTTAACTCTGTCTCGCTGTTGTGCAGTTCGCTTGTTTTCCTCTGGACACATCTGTATTGTTGGGCTTGTTTTTCTGTTTGTACAGCCATACTTTAATGAAATACATGTACAGTACCAGTCAAAAGTTTGGACACACCTACTCATTCCAAAGTTTTTTTTTTTTTTTTTGACTGTTTTCTACGTTGTAGAATAATAGTGAAAACATCAAACTATGAAATAACACACATGGAATCATGTAGTAACCAAAAAAGTGTTCAACAAATCAAAATAAATGTTATATTTGAGATTCTTCAAATATTTGCACACTCTTGGCATTCTCTAAACCAGCTTCACGAGGTAGGTACCTGGAATGCATTTCAATTAACAGGTGTGCCTTGATAAAAGTTAATTTGTGGAATGTATATCCTTCTTAATGCGTTTGAGCCAATCAGTTGTGTTTTGAAAAGGTAGGGGTGGTATACAGAAGATAGCCCTATTTGGTAAAAGACCATTTTATGGCAAGAACAGCTCAAATAGGCAAAGAGAAATGACAGTCCATCATTACTTTAAGACATGAAGGTGAGTCAGTTCGGAAAATTTCAAGAACTTTGAAAGTTTCTTCATCGCAAAAACCATCAAGTGCTATGATGAAACTGGCTCTCATGACGACCGCAACAGGAAAAGAAGATCTAGAGTTATCTCTGCTGCAGAGGATAAGTTCATTAGAGTTACAAACTCAGACATTTTATACCAAATAAATGCTTCACAGAGTTCAAGTAACAGACACATCTCAACATCATCTATTCAGAGGAGATTGCATGAATCAGGCCTTCATGGTCAAATTCCTGCAAATAAACCACTACTAAAGGACACAAATAATAAGACGAGACTTGCTTGGGCCAAGAAACATGAGCAATGGACATTAGACCAGTGGAAATATGTCCTTTGGTCTGATGAGTCCAAATGTGCAATTGTAAAAAATTCCAACCGCTGTGTCTTTGTGAGACGCAGAGTAGGTGAACAGATGATCTCTGCATGTGTGGTTCCCACTGTGAAGCATGGAGGAGGAGGTGTGATGATGTGGGGGTGCTTTACTGGTGACACTGTCTGTGATTTATTTAGAATTCAAGGCACTCTTAACCAGCATGGATACCACAGCATTCTGCAGCGATATGCCATCCCATCTGGTTTGCGCTTAGTGGGACGATCATTTGTTTTTCAACAGGACAATGACCAAACACACCTCCAGGCTGTGTAAAGGCTATTTGACCAAGAAGGAGAGTGATGGAGTGCTGCATCAAATGACCAGGCCTCCACAATCACCCAACCTCAACCCAATTGAGATGGTTTGGGATGAGTTTGAACACAGAGTGAAGGAAAAGCAGTGCTCAGCTCAGCATATGTGGGAACTCCTTCAAGACTGTTGGAAAGGCATTCCAGGTGAAGCTGGTTGAGAAAATGCCAAGAGTGTGCAAAGCTGTCATCAAGGCAAAAAGTGGCTCCTTTGAGGAATTTTAAATATAAAATCTATTTTGATTTGTTTAACACTTTTTTTGTTTACTACATGATTCCATATGTGTTATTTCAATGTTTTGATGTCTTCACTATTATTCTACAATGTAGAAAATAGTAAAAATAAAGAAAAACCCTTGAATGAGTAGGTGTGTCCAAACATTTGACTGGTACTGTACATAGTCTTCTTCATCCATGCTGTTACCTGATTTCTTTTTCTCCAATCCAAGATGGCGTAGCAGTCAGACGTCTTTGTCCTGTCGTGTCCCTTGTATATATAATTTTACATCTTTTTCGTTGCATATCCCTTAAAATATTTTGCTAAACCTCAACATCTAAATACTCTCCTGCAACCCGCCTCACCCAATGTGGAGTGGACCTGCTTTTTTCTGAAGTATTTCTATTTACTTCGGATCTGGAATCCCTCAACTGAAGCTAGCCAGCTAACTACCTACCAGCTATCAGTCAGCAAACCATTGCCAGCGGTCATCAGCTAACCTTCAGCTCGGAAAGCTCTCGTCAGTTCGAACAACGTGACTCTAACCAGAGCATAACGGACCTGTTATTTTTATCCCCGGATTCCTACCGCAAACTGAACATTTTCATCTGGATCTTCACAACTAGCTAACCGCAATCCCGGATGACTACTCCTGGCTAACGTTTCCATCCCAGAGCATGCACCAATTAGCTTGAAGCTAGCCCGGCCAGGGCTCCTGTGCTACCACCGAAGTATACTCTTGGGCTACAATATCCGGACCCCTTATCCAGCCGGTACGGGGCATGGAACCCCGCAGATCCCCTACGACTGGAATACCGACATAATCTGCCCGAGGACCTCAACAGGACCCTCAGGCGCAACGCCCGCTGAAGGCCCATTATGCTAACCAGCTAGGCCTGCTAACTAGCTAGAGCTACTTGGAACCTTACTAATTCCATGACTGGTCTATCGACGTCACCGCACGAAGAGGCAAAAACGGACTTACCCTCACCGTGACGTCCCCCAAAGGCTAACTTTCTAGCCCCTGCTATCTGCTTGCTTGCTAACCCAGTCTGCTAACTGCTAGCTTGCCTGCCCGGTCTGCTAACTGCTAGCCCTTGCTAACTGCTTGCTAACCCGGTCTGCTAACTGCTAGCCCCTGCTAACTGTTTGCTAACCCGGCCTGAATCTGCTAGTTTGCCCCGGTCTACTAACTGGGGCGGCAGTGGTTAGAACGCTGAACTAGGAACCGGAAGGTTGCAAGTTCAAACCCCCGAGCTGACAAGGTACAAATCTGTCGTTCTGCCCCTGAACAGGCAGTTAACCCACTGTTCCTAGGCCGTCATTGAAAATAAGAATTTATTCTTAACTGACTTGCCTAGTTAAATAAAGGTAAAATAAAATAAAAAATAAAAAACTGCTAGCTGCCGGCCTGCTAACTGCCAGCTTACCTGCCCGGTCTGTAACTGCTTTCTTGCTAATCCGGCCTGCTAACTGCTAGCTTGTTTATCCCCAGCCTACTAACTGTAAGCTTGTTAGCATCGGTCCGCTAACTGTCTGAATCGCCGTGTCCCTCACTAGACCCATATGTTCACTTGGCTACGCATGCCTCTCTCTAATATCAATATGCCTTGTCCATTACTGTCCTGGTTAGTGATTACTGTCTTATTTCACTGTAGAGCTTCTAGCCCTGCTCAATATGTCTTAACCAACCATGTTGTTCCACCTCCTACATATGCGATGACATCACCTGGTTTCAAACATCTCTAGAGACTATATCTCTCTCTTCATTACTCAATGCCTAGGTTTACCTCCAGATGTCTTAGCCGTGTCTGAATCCTGGCTTAGAAAAACCACCAAAAACCCTGAAATCTCCATTGCTAACTATAACGTTTTCCGCCAAGATAGAACTGCCAAAGGAGGCGGTGTTGCAATCTACTGCAAATATATCCTGCAGAGTTCTGTATTACTATCTAAGTCTGTACCCAAACATTTTGAGCTTCTACTTCTAAAAATTCACCTTTCCAGAAACAAGTCTCTCACTGTTGCCGCTTGCTATAGACCTCCCTCTGCCACCAGCTGTGCCCTCGATACCATATGTGAATTGATTGCCCCCCAACTATCTTCTGAGCTTGTGCTACTAGGTGACCTAAACTGGGTCATGCTTAACACCCCGGCCATCCTACAAACTAAGCTTGATGCCCTCAATCTCACACAAATTATCAATGAACCTACCAGGTACAACCCCAAATCAGTAATCACGGGCACCCTCATAGATGTCATCCTAACTAATTCTGCTGTTTTCAATCAAGATCTCAGCGATCACTGCCTCATTGCCTGCATCCGTAATGTGTCTGCGACCAAACGACCACCCCTCATCACTGTCAAACGCTCCCTAAAACACTTCTGCGAGCAGGCCTTTCTAATTGACCTGGCCGGGGTATCCTGGAATGACATTGACCTCATCTCGTCAGTAGATGATGCCTGGCTATTCTTTAAAAGTGCCTTCCTCACCATCTTAAATAAGCATGCCCCTCTCAAAAAAAATTGAACTAGGAATAGATATAGTCCTTGGTTCACTCCAGACCTGTCTGCCCTTGACCAGTACAAAAACATCCTGTGGCGTTCTGCATTAGCATCGAATAGCCCCCGTGATATGCAACTCTTCAGGGAAGTTAGGAACAAATATACACAGGCAGTTAGAAAAGCTTTTGCAAGCTTTTTCAAACAGAAATTTGCATCCTGTAGTACTAACTCAAAAAAGTTATGGGACACTGTAAAGTCCATGGAGAATAAGAGCACCTCCTCCCAGCAGCCCACTGCTCTGAGGCTAGGAAACACTGTCACCACCGATAAATCCACTATAATTGAGAATTTCAATAAGCATTTCTCTACGGCTGACCATGCTTTCCACATGGCTACCCCTACCCCGGTCAACTGCCCGGGACCCTTCACAGCAACCCGCCAAAGCCCCCACCATTTCTCCTTTACCCAAATCCAGATAGCTGGTGTTCTGAAAGAGCTGCAAAATCTGGACCCCTACAAATCAGCCGGGCTAGACAATCTGGACACTCTCTTTCTAAAATGATCTGCCGAAATTGTTGCAACCCCTATTACTAGCCTCTTCAACCTCTATTTCGCATCGTCTGAGATTCCCAAAGATTGGAAAGCTGCCACGTCATCCCCCTCTTCAATGGGGTGACACTCTCTAGACCCAAACTGCTACAGATCTATATCTATCCTACCCTGTCTTTCTAAGGTCTTCGAAAACCAAGTTAACAAACAGATTACTGACCATTTCGAATCCCACCATACCTTCTCCGCTATGCAATCTGGTTTCAGAGCTGGTCATGGGTGCACCTCAGCCACGCTCAAGGTTCTAAACGACATCATAACCGCCATCGATAAGAGACATTACTGTGCAGCCATATTCATCGACCTGGCCAAGGCTTTCGACTCTGTCAATCCCAACATTCTTATTGGCAGACTCGACAGCCTTGGTTTCTCAAATGATTGCCTTGCCTGGTTTACCAACTACTTCTCTGATAGAGTTCAGTGTGTCAAATCGGAGGGCCTGTTTTCCGGACCTCTGACAGTCTCTATGGGTGTGCCACAGGGTTCAATTCTCGGGCTGACTCTATTTTCTGTCTACATCAATGATGCTGCTCTTGCTGCTGGTGATTCTCTGATCCACCTCTACGCAGACGACAAAATTCTGTATACTTCTGGCCCCTCCTTGGACACTGTGTTAACTAACCTCCAGACGAGCTTCAATGCCATTACAACCCTCCTTCCGTGGCCTCCAACTGCTCTTAAACGCAAGTCAAACTAAATGCATGCTATTCAACCGATCACTGCCCTCACCTGCTCGCCCGTCCAGTACTCTGGACGGCTCTGACATAGAATAAGTGGACAACTACAAATACCTGGGTGTCTGGTTAGACTGTAAACTCTCCTTCCAGACTCACATTAAGCATCTCCAATCCAAAATTAAATCTAGAATCGGCTTCCTATATCGCAACAAAGCATCCTTCACTCATGCTACCAAACATACCCTCGTAAAACTGACCATCCTACCGATCCTCGACTTCGGTGATGTCATCTATAAAATAGCCTCCAACACACTACTCAACAAACTGGATGCAGTCTATCACAGTGTCATCCGTTTTGTCACCAAAGCCCCATACACTACCCACCATTGCGACCTGTACGCTCTCGTTGGTTGGCCCTCGCTTCATACTCGTTGCCAAACCCACTGGCTACAGGTTATCTACAAGTCTCTGCTAGGTAAAGCCCCGCCTTATCTCAGCTCACTGGTCACCATAGCAGCACCCACTCGTAGCACGCGCTCCAGTAAGTATATCTCATTGGTCACCCCCAAAGCCAATTCCTCCTTTGGTTGTCTTTCCTTCCAGTTCTCTGCTGCCCATGACTGGAACGAATTGCAAAAATCTCTGAAGCTGAAGACTCACATCTCCCTCACTAGCTTTAAGCACCAGCTGTCAGAGCAGTTTACAGATCACTGCACCTGTACATAGCCCATCTGTAAACAGCCCATCTATCTACCTATCTCATCCCCATACTGGTATTTATTTATTTATTTTGCTCCTTTGCACCCCAGTATCTGTACCTGCACATTCATATTCTGCCGATCTACCATTCCAGTGTTTAATTGCTATATTGTAATTCCTTCGCCATCATGGCCAATTTATTTCCTTAACTTACCTCATTTGCACTCACTGTATATAGACTTTTTGTTATCTTTTGTTCTACTGTATTATTGACTGTGTTTTGTTTATTCCATGTGTAACTCTGTGTTGTTGTATGTGTCAAATTTCTACACTTTATCTTGGCCAGGTCGCTGTTGCAAATGAGAACATGTTCTCAACTCGCCTACCTGGTTAAATAAAGGTGAAATAAATCAAAAATAAATGGCAAACAGGTTCTAAATCAGTTATGAACACATCAATCCAGATTAACTGGTCTCTGTTCTGCAATCTCATCACTCATTCTCTCCTCAGTCAAGGCCTGACCATGGTTTGGAACCACTCCAAACCCTCTTTTCATCGCCAATCCCTCCATTTATAATCCAGAATTGGATGGCAGAGGCTTTTGCCTCTCACCACAATGGAGAGCCACCATCTCCAAATGGTTTTCTATTGTGACTGACTGGCAGCCTGGCTAGTGCCCTGGTATCAACACCTTCAAGCGTTAAATGAGGGCTCCGCTCCAGCTAAGATGCTGCTTGCCTGGAAATGTGAGGAATCGAAAGAGGTGTGTGTCTGTTTTAGGGCTTTGGTGGGTGTGATCCGCCCCCTTACCACAGCCAGTCCTAGTCCCTACAAAGCATCGCCTCCTGGAGAGCCCTGAGCCAACTATCAGACAGACCCAGACCAATTGGATGCTGAGGAGAGAGAGAGAGAGAGAGAGAGAGAGAGAGAGAGAGAGAGAGAGAGAGAGAGAGAGAGAGAGAGAGAGAGAGAGAGAGAGAGAGAGAGAGAGAGAGAGAGAGAGAGAGAGAGAGAGAGAGAGAGAGAGAGAGAGAGAGAGAGAGAGAGAGAGAGAGAGAGAGAGAGAGAGAGAGAGAGAGAGAGAGAGAGAGAGAGAGAGAGAGAGAGAGAGAGAGAGAGAGAGAGAGAGAGAGAAGCACACACAGTGGCAGAATACCCAACCATTGTGACTGACCCAAAATGAAAGAAAGCTTTGACGATGTAACGACTCAGTGAGCATGGCCTTGCTATTGAGAGAGGACACCATATGCAGACCTTGCTCTCAAGAGAAAACAGGCTGCCCACAAATTTCGGTGGAAACTGAGCTGCACTTCCTAACCTCCTGCCAAATGTATGACCATATTCGAGAGACATATTTCCCTCAGATTACACAGACCCACAAAGAATTCCACAACAAATATATTGGGTAAAATACCACAGTGTGCCATCACAGCACAAGATAAGGGCAACCAGTGAAGAACAAACACCATTGTAAATACAACCCATATTTATGTTTTTTTTGTCTTCCCTTTTGCACTTGAACTATTTGCACATCATTATAACACAGTACATAGCCATAATGACATTTGAAATGGCTCTATTCCTTTGAAACTTGTAGAATGTTTACTGTTGATTTTTGATCGTGTATTTAACTTTAATTGAGAGAGAGAGTGAGAGAGAGAGAGGCAAGTTACTGCTCTGAGGGTGGCTATAGGCAATGATGTACAGGGCCAGAGGTGACAAAGAGAACGAGAACCAGTAGCAGATATAGATATAGGCGGCACGGGGCGCCCGCACCCAAAAATTTGAATGGTGACATTTGCGCAATTGGTTTTCTATCGCTCATTTGCACGTCACGTCAATGATAACATGTCACCGTGTGGGACTCTGGGTCAATTAACCTTGTTGGACTGGGTACCCTGATTCTAGTTTTGTGAGCTAGGCAGGCTACTGCCTGGGAAGGTCTCCCACTCAGAAGTACGAGATGGGGCGGGGGTAGGTTGACCTCAGATCTCCCCACTGGAAGCCCGAAGTAGGGTGGACGGGGGAATCTATCAAATAGTGCACTTCTAATTTCGTACAGTACTAATGCAATTAGTAAAATAAGTCACTATGAAATGCTACCAAATAAACCAAAATTAATTCATCATACTGTGAATATATTGTTGCATTTTTTTCTGGTTTGTGCAAAGTCGTTAAGAATCATATAAAACCAGTCTGCACACCACCACCACCATAAGCTAGAACCACCACTGACGAGAACACGCACACACATATCCCCTACATCCGGGATCATATTAACACTTCCCTCCTACACTTGGTACTCTTCATCTATTCATGTGCCTTTACCCTAAATATTTCACCAGCTAATGATTATTTCATACCCCTCAGAACGTCTCTCTCCTGAGACAGAGTGAGAAAGACATAGAGATGGAAAGCGAGAGCGATAGAGAGGAAGGGAAGGATAGGCAAAGAGAGAGGAAGCGGACGGCAGAACAGAAAGTGTGCTATAGAGCAGAGAGAAGCTCTGCAGTCGGTTTCCCCTACCTCCCATGCTGCGGCTGCCAGCGCAGAAACACCAGCCTAAATTGAATGTTTCCCCCAGTGATTGATAGACAGATGAGGGGGAAGGAGGACTGTGGCCCGGCTGCTGGCTCTGTACTGTTATGTGATCTCCTGGCCCAGTCCCCCCCCCCCCCCCACACACCCATAGATAATCCTTCTTAATTTTCGGCTCGCCCTGCTCTGGATCCTCTAAATTGTGATTGACTGCAGTTGTCCCACATAGCTGGTCTGTCTGTTTTCCCACTCCCTCCCTTCCCTCCTCTCCTAGATTAACCAGATCAGTTTGAGTTTTCGGATCCCCCATGCTGTCTGACACCACCAGGGCCAAACACTCTTAGATAAACAGGTTATTTGGCGTTCCCCATAGGAGAAGGGGTTCTACTCTGTGGAAATGGTTTTACCTCGAAACAATAATTGTTTTTCAAAGGGTTCTGTCATTGGGAACAGCTGAAAAACCCTTTTAGGAGTCTAGTATTCCCCTGGCTGTGTGTTGGCGACCCCCCCCTCTGTCTGAGCTGCCATCTGTCATATGCCAGGCCAAACCCCAAACTCAAGGCTCATCCAGGACCAGTCATGGAGGGCCCTGAGCTCTGAGAACAGACCACGCTGGGTCTATAGTCATGCCTCATGTCTGAGTCAACCACAATCTGACCCATACAGAAAACCTGACTCACTTTGAGGAATGTGTTATTGTGAGTGAGGGCTTATGTAAAATGGACAGTAGTCAGTCTGGACTGTAGTTTGTGGTGGTCCAGTGTCTAGTCAGATGGTTTGTTAGAGTGCAGTAGGAAGATATGCCATCTCTTCTCTATCTCCCGCCCCTGCGTGTGTTTGTCAGACCAGTGTGATGTGAATCAAGGTCAGTGGGGATTCGTCGGCAGCCGCCTCTTCCCCTTCCCCCTTAGGGGTTGTGTACTGAGTTAAGCCTGTCTGTCCAGCCAGCCGACACCCAGCCACAGCACTAGGCTAGCTGCTCAGCCCGCAGCTTAATTACTGAAAAGCCCACAGTGTCTGACCTCCACCGTTAGCCTAATTGAAATTTAATTGAATTTTCCTTGTCTAGACTAATTAAGCTCCTACTGAAACCGCCAATATTTTAGCCACCTAGCCTAGCTAGCCTCTGGACGACCAGGACGCACATCCTATGGTGTGGGAAGAGAGGAAAGAAAGGGGGAGGAAAGAGGTAGAGCTGAGGAAGGCAAAGGGGAGAGGTCTGGTATTGGCTCTCAGGGGTGGGTGTGGTGAGAAAGAGAGATGGAGTGAGAGAATGAGAGGAGGGAGAGAGAGATTGACAGAGTGGTGCAGACTAAAGTGAGGTCTGGAGTGTGAGGTTAGCAGCCTACGCCACTGACCTGGAGCATGTGGTTAAATAACACTGAGCAGTGGCACTCATCATCTGCCTAACATCAGTTCTGTGTGTGTGTGTCTGGCATTGTCCCAGGCTTGTTGTGTGCAGCCCCATTTAGTACAAGGGCTTGCTGTGTGTGCATATATACAAAGTACCAGTAAAGGGTTAAGACACACCTACTCATTCAAGGGTTTTTCTTTATTTTTACTATTTTCTACATTGTAGAATAATAGTGAAGACATCACAACTATGAAATAACACATATGGAATCACGTAGTAACCAAAAAAGTGTTAAACAAATCAAAATATATTTTTTATTTGATAATCTTCAAAGTAGCCACCCTTTGCCTTGATGACAGCTTTGCACACTCTTGGCATTCTCTCAACCAGCTTCACCTGGAATGCTTTTCCAACAGTCTTGAAGGAGTTACCACATATGCTGAGCACTTGTTGGCTGCTTTTCCTTCTTTCTATGGCGCAACTCATCCCAAACTATCTCAATTGGGTTGAGGTTGGGTGGTTGTGGAGGCCAGGTCATCTGATGCAGCACTCTATCTCTCCTTCTTGGTCAAATAGCCCTTACACAGCCTGGAGGTGTGTTGAGTCATTTTCCTGTTGAAAAACAAATGATCGTCCCACTAAGCGCAAACCAGATGGGATGGAGTATCGCTGCAGAATGCTATGGAAGTCATGCTGGTTAAGTGTGCCTTGAATTCTAAATAAATCACAGACAGTGTCACCAGCAAAGTGTCCCCACACCATCGCACCTCCTCCTCTATGCTTCACGGTGGGAACCCCTCATGCGGAGGTCATCCGTTCACATACATATAGAGGTGTGGAACCAAAAATCTCAAATTTGGACTCATCAGACCAAATTTCCATGTATGCATGCATGTGTGTCAGTAGTATGTCCCTCCCTCATGACAGTTCCAACCCCTCAGCTATAAATACCAGGTCACAATAACCCCCAATGGACCTTGTCACTCAGATTCATATCACCACAATCCCTTCTCCAAACCCCTGAAAACTCCACTAGCATCCATGTTTTTTTCCTTTGCATCTAAAACAACAACATCCTTGATGTGTTTGTGTTTCCCCAACTACACAGCGAGTAGAACAACACCCAAAGTGCTTCAGACAGGCTCTTGGGGGAAGCAGGGTTCTCCTGGGAGGTGTTTGTTGAGATTCTTTGCTTTTAGCAGGTGAAAGACAGTGCCATTTTAATGGTTGTGATTCACCATAAGTTATTCATTTGACGCTTTCCCTTCCTCAGTGCTTTGTAGGCAGGAATACATTATCCAAGAGTATCCTGGCAGAGGAGAGAGGAGAGAAGAGGAGAGAGGGATGCTAATGTTGTGTGAGAGGAGGAGTGAGACGGAGTCATTAAGAGCGAGAGAGAGAGAGGAGGATGACAGAGGAGAGAAGAGATGCCAGGAGAGCGAGTGTTTGTGAAAGAGAGGGGGGTGGAGTGAGAGATGAAGAGAGCAAGTGCAGTGTTTTTTATGGTGTGTGTTGAAGTGACCTTACTCTGCCTTCTTCTTTCCTCTCCTTTCTTTTCTCTCCCCCAGGTCCCTATTCAGCCTGGCCAGTCTTTCAAGTTCACAGTCCTGGAGACCCTGGACCGCATCAAGGAGGAGTTCCAGTTCCTCCAGGCTCAGTACCACAGGTGCTGTATACTCACTCACTAGCCTCCATCCATAGACTCCATTACAGATAGGATATACAGTGGGGCAAAAAAGTATTTAGTCAGCCACCATTTGTGCAAGTTCTCCCACTTAAAAAGATGAGAGAGGCCTGTAATTTTCATCATAGGTACACTTCAACTATGACAGACAAAATGAGGGAAAAAAATCCAGAAAATCACATTGTAGGATTTTTTATGAATTTATTTGTAAATTATGGTGGAAAACAAGTATTTGGTCACCTACAAACAAGCAAGATTTCTGGCTCTCACAGACCTGTAACTTCTTCTTTAAGAGGCTCCTCTGTCCTCCACTCGTTACCTGTATTAATGGCACCTGTTTGAACTTGCTATCAGTATAAAAGACACCTGTCCACAACCTCAAACAGTCAAACTCCAAACTCCACTATGGTCAAGACCAAAGAGCTGTCAAAGGACACCAGAAACAAATTGTAGACCTGCACCAGGCTGGGAAGACTGAATCTGCAATAGTAGGTAAGCAGCTTGGTTTGAAGAAATCAACTGTGGGAGCAATTATTAGGAAATGGAAGACATACAAGACCACTGATAATCTCCCTCGATCTGGGGCTCCACGCAAGATCTCACCCCGTGGAGTCAAATTGATCACAAGAATGGTGAGCAAAATTCCCAGAACCACACGGGGGGACCTAGTGAATAACCTGCAGAGAGCTGGAACCAAAGTAACAAAGCCTACCATCAGTAACACACTACGCCGCCAGGGACTCAAATCCTGCAGTGCCAGACGTGCCCTCTGCTTAAGCCAGTACATGTCCAGGCCAGTCTCAAGTTTGCTAGAGAGCATTTGGATGATCCAGAAGAAGATTGGGAGAATGTCATATGGTCAGATGAAACCAAAATATAACTTTTTGGTAAAAACTCAACTCGTCGTGTTTGGAGGACAAAGAATGCTGAATTGCATCCAAAGAACACCATATCTACTGTGAAGCATGGGGGTGGAAACATCATGCTTTGGGGCTGTTTTTCTGCAAAGGGACCAGGATGACTGATCAGTGTAAAGGAAAGAATGAATGGGGCCATGTATCGTGAGATTTTGAGTGAAAACCTCCTTCCATCAGCAAGGGCATTGAAGATGAAACGTGGCTGGGTCTTTCAGCATGACAATGATCCCAAACACACCGCCCGGGCAACGAAGGAGTGGCTTCGTAAGAAGCATTTCAAGGTCCTGGAGTGGCCTAGCCAGTCTCCAGATCTCAAGCCAATAGAAAATCTTTGGAGGGAGTTGAAAGTCCGTGTTGCCCAGCAACAGCCCCAAAACATCACTACTCTAGAGGAGATCTGCATGGAGGAATGGGCCAAAATACCAGCAACAGTGTGTGAAAACCTTGTGAAGACTTACAGAAAACGTTTGACCTCTGTCATTGCCAACAAAGGGTATATAACAAAGTATTGAGATAATATTTTGTTATTTACCAAATACTTACTTTCCACCATAATTTGCAAATAAATTCATTAAAAATCCTACAATGTGATTTTCTGGATTTTTTTTCCCCCCTCATTTTGTCTGTCATAGATGAAGTGTACCTATGATGAAAATTACAGGCCTCTCTCATCTTTTTAAGTGGGAGAACTTGCACAATTGGTGGCTGACTAAATACATTTTTGCCCCACTGTACACACCACCCTCCATCTTAACCCATGCAGGCCTACATTTACATTACATTTACATTTAAGTCATTTAGCAGACGCTCTTATCCAGAGCGACTTACAATTGGTGCATTCACCTTATGACATCCAGTGGAACAGTCACTTTACAATAGTGCATCTAAATCTTAAGGGGGGGGGGGGGTGAGAGGGATTACTTATCCTATCCTAGGTATTCCTTAAAGAGGTGGGGTTTCAGGTGTCTCCGGAAGGTGGTGATTGACTCCGCTGTCCTGGCGTCGAGAGGGAGTTTGTTCCACCATTGGGGGGCCAGAGCAGCGAACAGTTTTGACTGGGCTGAGAGGGAGCTGTAATTCCTCAGTGGTAGGGAGGCGTGCAGGCCAGAGGTGGATGAACGCAGTGCCCTTGTTTGGGTGTAGGGCCTGATCAGAGCCTGGAGGTACTGAGGTGCCGTTCCCCTCACAGCTCCGTAGGCAAGCACCATGGTCTTGTAGCGGATGCGAGCTTCAACTGGAAGCCAGTGGAGAGAACGGAGGAGCGGGGTGACGTGAGAGAACTTGGACTACATAGACTCTATAGCCACACTCTTAACTTGAGGTCTACATATGTAACTTAAATCTTCATACAAGTTTCTCATAAACATCAATATACACGATTGTAGTAAAAGTCTGTGCTTCCCATGTATCCGTGTGTCTGAAGATAGGAGACGGAGGATTGTGTCCTATATGAATTCTACCAATTAAGGTGCCTCGGGGGATAACAGTCCCTCCTCCTCTCTCCAAAGGACTGAGAGAGCCCCCTGGGAAACACTGCTGCTGCTCTACTTATTAGTCTGGGAATTATTACACAGGCTACATTAGACATCAGCCGTAATTGTATTGTATGTGTATGTGTAAGCCAAGGACAGGTGCAGTGAACTATATGGTTGTTATAGCACAGTCATACCATATGCAGGTACAGATTCTAACCTTATCCGTCTCACTCTTAATGACACAGTGGCAGGGTGTTAGCCTGGTCCCAGATCTGTTTGTGCTGTTTTGCCAACTTCTATATCTTTGTCATGCATTGACAGGACAGTACAAACACCAGGGTGGCAGGGTGTGGTGATATGGGTCTATACTCCATATCATAGCAGAGTGATGGTGTGTTTCATCAGAGAGATAGTCTAAGTAGAGTTGACCTGCAGTGACCTTGGTGCTGGGAGCCCAGCCTCACAGCATGAGCTGAGTACTCATGGCCATATCTCTCTCGGTCACAGCTCTGTGAACAGTGTGCTGAAACTAACATTGTTCTCCCCACTGCAGCCTGAGACTCATCGGTCTCACTGTCTGATCGATCTAGATCCATAACCTCTTTTCAGCTTTGACACGAAGGAGAGATTCAGGTGGGGCTGCAGAGTAGACCAATACGGTTGGCCATAGTGTATGTCCTGCACTTGATCAGATTGTTGACCTGTGTGTGTGTTTGGTTGTTTGTCTGTGTTTTCTGTCGTGTGTGTGTGTGCGTGCGCGTGCATGGTTGCATGTATGTTTGTGTGCATGTTTTTGTCTTGCCTCTGCAGCCTGAAACTGGAGTGTGAGAAGCTGGCCAGTGAGAAGACAGAGATGCAGAGACACTACATCATGGTGAGTTCAATTCTATTTACACTACCACACCACCGGTGGCTCACTGGAATCAATCAGACAACATGGAGGAGGAAGGCCCAGTCTCAGTCTGGCTTTACAAATAGACCCCTGTCCACTACACCAACATAGGAGGCTATCTAGCTTGTTGAAGAGCATCATCTGGCGAAGTGGTCTAAGGCACTACATCTCAGTGCAAGAGGCGTCACTACAGACCCTGGTTCGATTCCAGGCTGTTTCACAACCGGCCGTGATTGGGAGTTGCATAGGGCCGTGCACAATTGGCCCAGTGTCATCCAAGTCTAAGAATTTGTTCTTAACCAACTTGCCTAGTTAAATAGTTTTTATTTTATTAAGTTAGGAGGATGAGACTGCCCAAAAACTCTCTCCATCTGCAGCAGCTTGAGCCCCTCTGCATTTGTCTGTCTGTCTGTCTGTCTGTCTGTCTGTCTGTCTGTCTGTCTGTCTGTCTGTCTGTCTGTCTGTCTGTCTGTCTGTCTGTCTGTCTGTCTGTCTGTCTGTCTGTCTGTCTGTCTGTCTGTCTGTCTGTCTGTCTGTCTGTCTGCCTGTCTGTCTGCCTGTCTGTCTGTCTGTCTGTCGTGCACCGACTCCAAATCACGGCCGGTTGGGTGTCTGTAGTGACACCTCTTGCACTGAGATATAGTGCCTTAGACGCTGCGCCACTTGGGAGCCAATTAAAGAGTGTTGGAATAAATACAGTGCATTCGGAAAGTATTCAGACCCCTTGACTTTGTCCACATTTTGTTACGTTACAGCCTCATTCTAAAATGGATTTTTATTTTATTTTCATCAATCTACACACAATACCCCATAATGACAAAGCAAAAACAGGCTTTAGACATTTTTGCAAATGTATTGAAGATAATAAACTGAAATATCACATTTACGTAAGTATTGAGACTTTTCAGTGCTTTGTTGAAGCACCTTTGGCAGCGATTACAGCCTCAAAACAATTATGTCTCGGAGCTCTATGGACAAAACCTTCGACCACTTGGTTTTTGCTCTGACATGCACTGTCAACTGTGGAACCTTATGTAGACAGGTGTGTGCCTTTCCAAGTCATGTCCAATCAATTGAATTTACCAGAGGTTGACTCTAATCTATTTAAAAATGTTAATATATTTGCTAAAATGTTTAAAAAACTATTTTCTCTTTGTCATGATGGGGTATTGTGTGTGTAGACTGATGAGGAAAAAATGTATTTAATCAATTTTAGAATAAGACAGTAGAAATGTTTGAGGTCCTCCAATCAGGGGTGATGGTGGGGATGTGATCATTGTATGTTTTGCGTTTAGTTATTTCTGTTTTCCACTGAGCGGTATGTGTGTGTTCTGGACCTGGTAGTTATGGGTGCACCTGGGCGTTGTGCGGGGCTTAGTCCATCCCACCCTTGGTAAATCCCTTTGGGCCAGGAGCGGGGGCCAGCGTCTCGGGTGGGTGGGGGCTGGCGCACCCACTGAACAAAACACCCACTGATTAGAGTGGTCATTCGTATTGTCTTTGAACTGTTATTGTTTTAATAATTTAAAAAATATATAAAAATAAGATGGAGAACAAGCTATGTAGGGAAACATAGTGAAGTTTTGGTGCAGGTACAGTCAACTAGCACAAAATAATATTGTGATATTGTCAAAACAAGACAAAAACCAAACTGTAGCAATTTATTCCCCCCCCCCATCACTACTAAAAGTAAACAAACTGTTGTCTGTGTCTCTGTACTTTATGGAGATTTCACGTTTGCAGGGTTTGATGGACGGTTGAGTTGGCAGTAGTTGGATAGATGTGTAGAAGCTTTTACTCTCCTCATACTGGAGACCTCAGTGAACTTTGTTATAGACTGAGGCAGTCGGCGACATTTGATCAACTCTCATACATACTTATTAAATGTCATGACCTTTGTGACCACAGGACTGTTGGTCAACATCAGGAAGAAATAGGCTAAACATCTGAGAATTAAGCATTTTCCATAGTGCTGGACACTCTGGTCTCAATAGAAATGGAGAATGGCTTGGTGAGGTCAAATTACTTGAAATGGCGCCGGAGGAGATGGCTGCCGTTTTACGGGCTCCAAACAATTGTGCTATTTTGTGTGTTTTTTTTCGCGTTGTTTGTAACTTATTTTGTTCATAATGTTCACAACGAAAAGAGTTCCTGAATATCAGAACAGCGATTACTCACCACAAACGGGACAAAGATTTTTTATTTAATGAGTCAGACGCGAAGGATTTAATGCTGATACTGGCCCAGGCCCAAATCCCCGTCATTCACATGAAGAAGAGACGTCGATACAAGGAACGCAGGTTCGGGGGTCTTGTGAGAATTAGTCAGCGAGTGGGTAACCCGCCTCTACCATATGTTCTATTGGCCAACGTGCAATCATTGGAGAATAAACTGGATGAGCTCCGTTCAAGACTATCCTACCAACAGGACATTAATAAAAACTGTAATATCTCATGTTTCACCGAGTCGTGGCTGAACGACGACATGGATAATACACAGTTGGCTGGGTTTCTTGTGCATCGGCAAGACAGAACAGCTGCCTCCGGTATGACAATGGGTAGACGGTCTGTGTCTATTTGTCAATAACAGCTGGTGCGCGAAATCTAATATTAATTATATGATTTTATGTCTATTCACAACCACAAACAGATGCTGGCACGAAGACCGCACTCAACGAGCTGTATAAGGCCATAAGCAAACAAGAAAAAGCTCTTCAAGAGGCTGCGCTCATAGTGGCCGGAGACTTTAATGCAGGGAAACATAAATCCATTTTACCTCATTTCTACCTGCATGTTACATGTGCGACCAGAAGAAAAAAAACTCTAGACCACTTTTACTCAAAACACAAAGATGCATACAAACGCTCCCTTGCCCTCCATTTGGCAAACTTGACTATAATCCTATCCTCCTGATTCCTGCTTACAAGCAAAAACTAAAGCAGGAAGTACCAGTTCAATGCGGAAGTGGTCAGATTACGCAGATGCTAAACTACAGGACTGTTTCTAGCACAGACCTGGAATATGTTCCAGGATTCATTCGATGGCATTGAGGACTATACCGCATCAGTCACCGGCTTCATCAATAAGTGCATAGATGTCGTCGTCCCCACAGTGACCGTACGTACATACCCCAACCAGAAGCCATGGATTATAGGCTAAATCTGAACTGAGCTAAAGGGTAGAGCTGCCGCTTTCAGAGAGTGGGACTCTAACCCGGACGATTATAAGAAATCCCGCTATGCCTTCTGATGAACCATCAAACAGGAAAAGCGTCAATACAGGACTAAGATTGAATCCTACTACACCGGCTCTGATGCTCGTTGGATGTGGCAGTGCTTGCAAACTATTACGTTGCAAACTAAACTATTACTATTACTATTAGCATGCATGAGAGCACCAGCTATTCCGGACGACTGTGATTTTGCTCTCCATAGCCGAGTAAGACCTTTAATTAATTAAGGATCCGCCCCTTTTAAAAATGTTTTTGCCTAAAATGACATACCCAAATCTAACTGAAGCAAGGAAATGCATGTTCTTTTTTTTAACCCACTTTTTCTCCCCAATTTTGTGGTATCCAATTGGTAGTTACAGTCTTGTCTCATCGCTGCAACTCCCGTACGGACTCGGGAGAGTCGAAGGTCGAGAGCCGTGCACCCTCCAAAACACAACCCAACCAAGCCGCACTGCTTCTTGACACAATGCCCACTTAACAGAATCCAGCCGCACCAATGTGTCAGAGGGAACACTGTACACCTGGCGACCGTGTCAGCATGCACTG
This sequence comes from Oncorhynchus gorbuscha, assembly GCF_021184085.1. Lineage (NCBI taxonomy): Eukaryota > Metazoa > Chordata > Actinopteri > Salmoniformes > Salmonidae > Oncorhynchus > Oncorhynchus gorbuscha. The sequence continues at coordinate 36,821,984 of NC_060187.1, forward strand.
TGCCCGGCCCGCCACAGGAGTTGATAGTGCGCGATGGATCAAGGACATCACTGCCGACCAAACCCTCACCTAACCCGGACGACACTGGACCAATTGTGCGCCGCACCATCGGTCTCCCGGTCGACGCCGGCTGCGACAGTGCCTGGAATCGAACCCAGAATCTCTAGTGGCACAGCTAGCAGTGCGATGCAGTGCCTTAGACTGCTACTAGGGATGCCGGATATGCATATTCTTGATACATTATAAAGTTTGTGGAAATGTAAAACTAATGTAGGAGAATATAACAGAGAAGATAGAGTAAAAGATAATACAAAGAAAATACATGCAATCTTTGAAATTCAAGAGAAAGGACATAATGTATTATTCCAACCCAGGTGCAATTTAGATTTTGGCAACTAGATGGCAGCAGTGTATGTGCAGTGTTAGACTGATCCAATGAACCATTGCATCCCTGTTCAAAATGTCGTGTCAAGACTGCCCAAATGTGCCTAATTGGTTTATTAATACATTTTCAAGTTCATAATTGTGCACTCTCCTCAAACAATAGCATGGTGTTATTTCACTGTAATAGCTACTGTAAATTGGACAGTGCGGTTAGATTAACAAGAATTTGGACCCTGGGACTAAACACCTCCCTCTGCAACTGGACTTCCTCACGGTCCGGCTCCAGGTGGTAAGGGTGGGCAACAACAGATCTGCCACGCTGATCCTCAACACTGGGGCCCCTCAGGGATGCGTGCTTAGTCCCCTACTGTACTCCCTGTTCACCCATGACTGCGTGGCCAAGTACGACTCCACACCATCATTAAGTTTGCCGACGACACAAAAGGTGGTAGGCCTGATCACCGACAACGATGAGACAGCCCATAGGGAGGAGGTCAGAGACCTGGCAGTGTGGTGCCAGGACAACAACCTCTCCCTCAATGTGATCATGACAAAGGAGATGATTGTGGACTACAAGAAAAGGAGCGCCGAGCACGCCTCCATTCTCATCGACAGGCCTGCAGTGGAGCTTCAAGTTCCTTGGTGTCCACATCACCAACAAAATATCATGGTCCAAACACACCAAGACAATGGTGAAGGGGGCACGACAATGCCTATTCCCCCTCAGGAGACTGAAAAGATTTGGCATGGGTCCTCATATCATCAAAAAGTTCTGCAGCTGCATGTTACGCACGCCTCTATGAAGAGGGAACACAACACCCTGCTACAACTAAACTCTCCGTGAAGTGAAAGAGGTATGGACTGTAGGCCTGAGTAAGGATGACAACAGGCAGAATGTGGTACCGTTTACAAGGACTTTATTCCTTTACATGGTAATATGGGGAAAAGGGGCTGGATGGAACCAAAGCAAAGAAAGTAAATCTCAAAGCCCCCTCTCCTATCTTACCTGCCTAACCAATACTTACCTAATTTAGCACCACCTGGTGCCCTAACAAAAATACAGGGGTGGTCCGCCCAGGTCTTACCTAGTGTGCCTAGACAGTGAATATGCTACGGGTATATGTATGCCCGCGGGCCTCTTGCATAAGCACTCCCTAGGTGCCTTCCCCTTCCCCCCTGGGAACAAATGAAACAGGAGAACAAATAATTTCTCAAACAAACTAAGAAACAAAGGACATCAAATAAGCTCTATCTGAGCAACAAACTCACAGAACATACCAACTGCTACCAACAATTAACATAGTAAATTATCCACAGCCATCAGCCTCCTCTCTCAGCAATGATTCTCTATCACATTCAATCTCTCTGCAATGACCTCCCAGCAATGATCGCCAGCAATCAATCTCTCCTGAACAGAACACTGGCTTTTATATAGCTTCAGAATTAATGTGTAACTGGAGACAGCTGCGTCTTGACGAGGGGACGGGGTCAGCTCTCCAATTAGCCATGGAGTCGACCAATCAGCTGCTTGAGGGATTTCAGGAAGCCATTTCCTGAAATAAACACATGCAAATACACCAACTACAACACATAAACTGTGGAACGTAACACTGCACCATTGAGAGCATCCTGACGAGTTATATCACTGCCTGGTATGGCAACTGCTTGGCCTCCAACCTCAAGGCCCTACAGAGGGTAGTGCGTATGGCCCAGTACATCACTGGAGCCAAGCTTCCTGCCTTCCAGGACCTCTATACCAGGCAGTGTCAGAGGAAGGCCCAAAGAATTGTCAAAGAGTCCAGCCACCCTAGTTATAATCTGTTCTTTCTGCTACCGCACCACAAGCGGTACCGGAACACCAAGTCTAGGTCGAAAGGCTCCTCAAATTCTTATGGCTGCAGGGGCATTATTGAGTAGTTTGGATGAAAGGTGCCCAGAGTAAATGGCCTGTTCCTCAGTCCCAGTTGCTAATATATGCACATTATTATTAGTATTGGATATAAAACACTCTAAAGTTTCTAAAATGTGCTTCAATAAAGTTCTGAGTAAAGGATCTAAATAATTATGTACAAATTTGCTCAAATGTTTAAAAAAAACATTTTTTGCTTTGTAACGCCTTTTTCTAAAATTGATTAAATTACTACACACAATACCTGATAATGACAAAGCAAAACAAAGTTTTTTAAAAACATTTTAGCAAATGATTATATTTAATTATTTAGACCCTTTACTCAGTACTTTGTTGAAGCACCTTTGGTAGCGATTACAGCCTTGAGACTTCTTGGTTATGACGCTACAAGCTTGGCACACCTGTATTTGGGGAGTTCCTCACATTCTTCTCTGCAGATCCTCTCAAACTTTGTCAGGTTGGATACGGAGCTTCACTGCACAGCTATTTTCAGGTCTCTCCAGAGATGTTTGATTGGGTTCTGGCTGGGCCATTCGAGGACATTCAGAGACTTGTCCCGCGTTGTCTTGGCTGTGCGCTTAGGGTCGTTGCCCTGTTGGAAGGTGAAACTTCACCCCAGTCTGAGGTCCTGAGCACTCTGGAGCAGGTTTTCATTAAGGATCTCTCTGTACTTTGCTCCATTCATCATTCATCGGCAGTGATTACAGCCTTGACTTTTCATGGGTATGATGCTACAAGCTTGGCACAACTTTATTTGGGGAATTTCTCCCATTCTTCTCTCTCAAGCTCTGCCAGGTTGGATGGGGAGCATCACTGCACAGCTATTTTCAGTTCTCTCCAGAGATGTTTGATCGGGTTCAAGTCCGGGGTCTGGCTGGGACATTCAGAGACTTGTCCTGAAGCCACTCCTGCGTTGTCTTGGCTGTGTGCTTAGGGTCGTTGTCCTGTTGGAAGGCGAACCTTCGGTCCAGTCTGAAGTCCCGAGGGCTCTGGAGCAGGTTTTCGTGAAGGATATCTCAGGACTTTGCTACGTTCATCTTTTGCTTGATCCTGACTAGTCTCCCAGTCCCTGCCGCTGAAAAACATCACCACAGTATGATGCAGCCACCACCATGCTTCACTGTAAGGATGGTGCCAAGTTCCCTCCAGAGTGATGCTTGGCATTCAGGCCAAAGACTCATCAGACCAGAGAATCTTGTTTCTCATGGTCTGAGAATCCTTTAGGTGCCTTTTGGCAAACTCCAAGTGGGCTGTCATGTGCCTTTTACTGAGGGGTAGCTTCCATTTGGCCACCCTGCCATAAAGGCCTGATTTGGTGAAGTGCTGCAGAAATGGTTGTCCTTCTGGAATGGTCTCCCATCTCCCCAGAGGAACCAAGAGGAGCTCTGTCAGAGTGACCATAGGGTGCTTTGTCACCTCCCTGACCAAAGCCGTTCTCCCCTGATTGCTCAGTTTGGCCGGGCGGCCAGCTCTAGGAAGAGTCTTGGTGGTTCCAAACTTCTTGCATCTTGTTTCTGGGGACCGTCAATGCTGCAGAAATGTTTTTGTACCCTTCCCCATTGTGCCTCGACACAATCCTATCTCTGAGCTCTACTGACAATTCCTTGGCTTGGTTTTTGCTCTGACATACACTGTCAACTGTGGGACCTTACATAGACAGTTGTGTGCCTTTCCAAATCATGACCAATCAATTGAATTTACCACAGGTGGAATCCAATCAAGTTGTAGAAACATCTCAAGGAGGATCAATGGAAACAGGATGCAGCTGAGCTCAATTTCGAGTCTCATATAAAGGGTCTGCATTGTTATGTAAATAAGCTATTTATGATTTTGTGTGTAGATTGATGAGGGTATTGTGTGTAGATTGATGAGGAAATGTTTTATTTAATACATTTTAGAATATGGCTATAATGTAACAAAATGTGGAAAAAGTCAATGGGTCTGAATACTTTCCAAATACACTGTAGATTGCATATACTGTATACACGGTGTACAAAACATTAGGAATACTTTGCATCAACTTTTACCGTCAGAACAGCCTCAATTTGTTGGGGCATGGACTCGACAAGCGTTCCACAGGCATACTGGCTCATGTTGACTCCTTTGGGTGGTGGACCATTCTTGATACACATGGAAAACTGTTGAGTGTGAAAAACCCAGCAGCGTTGCAGTTCTTGACCAATTTAAACCAGTGCGCCTGTCATCTACAACTATACCCGTTCAAAGGCTCTTATATATTTCACCCATTCACCCTCTGAATGGCACACGTACAATTCATGTCTTAATTGTCTCAAGGTTTAAAAATGTCATGCTTAAGTCAAAGTAAAAGGTTCTTTTAAGATACATTTACTCAAGTTGAAGTCAAAAGTCACCCAGTAAAATACTATTTTAGTTAAAGTAAAAGACTATGCTTCAATGTACTTAATTAGCTAAAGTAGA